>NW_025139817.1:0-1229 GCF_004010195.1 Chiloscyllium plagiosum | reverse complement strand
TTCAGATACAAGTGAGAGAAAGGCACATTAAGTCGGTCATTGCATTAGTCCAAATTTAAAAATGCAGGGGAACTGAACGGAGAGCTGGTGTTGGGAGTTGTAGTAATGATACCTTGTTGTACACACAGAGAGAGTTCCCAGATGGGAAACTCAGCTTTAACATCACATCAACTGCAGAGTCGTCCAATTCCGCAGGTCCTGATCCTTATCGGTAATATGGAAGGGGAAAGCAGCATTCCCAGGCCATAAAAACCATTCCTATGTTATGCACGTGGTCGAATATTTAACTGGTCATGTGATCTGGGAAGACACCAATGTGTTTGGACAGGGTGAGTCTGTGTAAATATAAGGTCTGTGGGAAAGGATTCACTTACACTTCCCAGCGCGACACTGACTGACACAGTCACACTGGGGAGAGGCCGTTCACCTGCCCCATGTATGGGAAGGGAAATACTCGATCTTACAACCTGCTGAGGCACCAGAGATGGCACAGCGGATTTAGACCCTAAACCTGCTCCATCTGTGAGAAAGGATTCATTCAAATCTCTCACCTGCGGAGACATCAGTGCATTCCCATCGGGGAGAGGCCATTCACCTGCGCAGTTTGTGGGAAAGGATTCACTCAGAGACCTGCTGAAACACCGGTGAGCTCACTCTGGGGAAAGGCCATTCACTTGCTCTCAGTGTGGGGGGAGAATCACACAAATGCACCACCTGCAAAGTCCCACTGAGCCCACACAGGGGGAGAGGCCATTCAGATACTCAGTGTAGGAGAAGGGATTCTTCATCCTCCCTCCGAGACTCCAGCAGGTTCACTCTGGGTCGGAGCTGTTCAAACATCTGTGTTACAAGGGATTTGCTGCGTCTTCAACACGATTGAGAGACCAGTGAGTGCTCACAGGGAAGTAGTCATCCCCCTGCTCCGTGTGGACTGCAGGACTCTGATTCTGATGTTACTGTTCATCAGAGTCAGGAGTGGACCTTGTATATGATGACACTGCTGGAGTATTGATGTTGTTGTTGTTGTTAACCACATTAACTAGGCTGGAGTTGACTGAACTTACATTTGCACTTTCTGAACCTCAGGATGTCTCTCTGAGCAGTAAGTCTCCACAAACAGCAATGTGACAATGAGCAGGGATCATCTGATTTGATTTAATTGTGACTATAGCACGGCTGCTTCACAGCATCAGGTACAAGGTTGGAGTTAAGCCTTGGTCAACGGCCTG
>NW_025139816.1:0-1229 GCF_004010195.1 Chiloscyllium plagiosum | reverse complement strand
TTGACCACCAAACCAGTTTTAGATATACCAAACATTTCAAAACCTTTCAAAGTTGCCATCACCACGAGTTGGAGCTATCCTGCTATAGGATGGTGAGATAGGATTGTACATTTCAAAGAAACTCAACATCCACCAGAGAACATGTTCCATGATTGAGAAAGAACTATTGGGTTTGGTACTAGCCTTACGACATTTTAATGTGTACTCACAAACAGCGTGTTGGAGACATTTGTGTACACGGATCTCAATCTGCTTACATTCTTTGAACGCTTTAAAGACTATTTCATTGTAGTCTTAAGTTACAGACTTTTAGTTTAAAATTAGACATGTAGAATGTCGTAAGCATGTAATCACAGATGCGTTCTCACAGATTTAACTGATAACGTTTAGACGAGATTTGTATTTATCCAATGTAAATATAGGTATATGGGAAAAGTTAAGGTGATCTTAGATTTCAGTTATCTGTATGTTGTGGTAATGTGTTTAAAGAATAGTAAAACAAATGAGACCGTGTTTTCATTATGATGCTTCTTTTTTGAGAGAGAAGGTGTTATGAACGTGTAAATGGTATTGTACCTTTAAGAGAGTCGAAGCACCGTGAGTTCTGGAAAATTTAGAATGTAACATTTGGTTCAGCAGCTGGCAGTACCTGGGTTGCTATGAGACAAGAAATAAAATCAAATTAGTTCAATCCGTTTAAATTATGTCCCAAGAAGCTAAACTGCAATCGAGTTTAAATTTGGCATTTGGCAATACTATAAAAAAATGAAATGAACCGATGCTTTGGGGTATGAAGCTGTAAACGAAATTGACCAGTTCGGGGAGAACTGCCACGCAACCAACATCTGCAGACTACCCGGAGAATAGCTCTCTTAAATTCATCTATATTTATCAATGACCTGTGAAACAGAAACAATACGGAGAGGAAAATAAGACAGAGGAAGATACAAAGAGAAGATTCGACAGCTGGCAGGTTGTGAAATTTGTGTGCTTTGATAAATCTGAATTGGGGGGATTTATCGGACCAGTATTGTAGAAGGAAAAGTAAAAGATAGGTCAGAGAAAGGAGTTGCAAATAGTTGTTAGGTAATTATTCTCTGTTAGCCTTTAAAAACAAAATTTATAATTTTTACTTTAAATACAGACCTTTAGGATGGTTCTTGGCCTTCTGAATTTTTACAGATTACAGCACTGGTTAAATCTTTTCTGTCTTGCAAGTTTAAATTAGC
>NW_025139815.1:0-1229 GCF_004010195.1 Chiloscyllium plagiosum | reverse complement strand
GCTGCCACTACCATCATGTTAACTTTCTGATGTATATGTATATGATTACCTGTAGCAGTGAGTCACAGATAGACAGAGTGATGCTGAACACATTTAGCACATTAGCCTTAATCAGTCAGAGCATTGAGTATAGGAGAGGCAGATTACGGTGAGGTGTTTACCCCTGGAGGGACAAAGGTTGAGAGGTAACATGACAGAGGTTTATAAAATCATCAGGGGCATGGATATTCTGAACAGCCAGGTTCTGCTCCCAAGGATAGGGGAATCCAGAACAAGACAGCAGAGGCTGAAGTCGAGAAGGCGAATGATTTAGAATATTTCACACAGAGAGTGGCGTGTGTAATGAAAGTGCGGTCAGAGGAAGTGGTTAAAGTGGGTAAAATCACGGAGGGATAATGGCAAAATGCTGGCAAATGGGACTAAATCAGATTTGATATCTGATCGGAATGAACAGATTGGACTAATGGGCCTGTTTCCATTCTGCATGACTCTGTGATTCTATAAGAGGGGATGATGAATAATTCTGAAAGAACCTTTCAAGTCCGAATTCTCTTCAGTGGAAGGTTATCGTGTCTCTATGTTCCCATTGATAGAAAGCTGCGTTATTGAAACATGTGACAAAGAAGTGAGTCAAGCACAATGGGACGCAGACAGGAAAGTGGGGCTGAGATCACAACCTGATCAGCTACAATTTTAGTGCCTGGTGGAGAAGGCTCAAAGTATTGAATGACCCACTCCTGCTCCTCAGTCCCATGTTCCTGTGTGCCATTCAGCCGCTCAAACCGGATAGATAGGAGCAGTTAGAACCTACTTACTACTGTAACCTGATGCACAGAAACACAGGAGACCATTCAGCCCCTCAGTACTTTCTCACACGGTTTAAGGTGAGTTGGGAACTGTAATTGGAAAACCCAGGCTGAGTATGAAAAAGACCCCTCATCTCTCTTCACAGAGCTTCCCCTCTCTACAACTTTTGCTTCATTTGTTGGTCGTGTTGTAGACCCAGATTCAGTGTGAATACAGCTCCCATACCTCACCCAGAGATGGCTCACAAAATCCTCTGGGCTCCCTGTCTGCAGGATTCACGAACAGAACATTCATAAAACTAACACCAACTAACTTTCCAATAACAGAATGTGAGACCATCAGAGACAGGGGTATGTTGTTCACCCCCAAACTTGCCTTGCCCTTCTTTCAGATCATGACTGATCTGCTCTCGGTCTCAAATC
>NW_025139814.1:353-1229 GCF_004010195.1 Chiloscyllium plagiosum | reverse complement strand
ATACAATGTATTCGCCAAAAATGGATACCCCCGTAATTTCATTAGGGATTGTCTGTATGGATCTGCTAGACGACTGTCCTCTGATATTGATTAGGGCCGTGCAGATGATGTGGTTTATATGGAGTTCATTAAGGTCTTTGACAAGGTCCCACACGGAAGGCTGGTCCAAAAGGGAAGATCCCATGGGATCCAAGGGAAATTGGCTCCACAATTGGTGGAGGGTTGGTTTTGTGATTGAAAGCCATTGTCCAGCGGATGTACCACAGGGATCTGTGCAGGAACCATTGCTGTTCATTATGGACATTAGTCACTCGGATGTGAAAGCAGAAGGAATCATTAGTAGGTTTGCAGATAACATGAAAGGTGAGGGTGTTGCCCACAGTGAGGGGGATGGACTCAGGCTACAGTCTGATATCAATCAGATGATAAACTGAGCAGAGCAATGTCAGATGGAGTTTACTTCTGATCACTGTGAGGTAATGCACTGTGGCAAGTCTAATAAACGAATGATATACATCATGAATGGTAGGTCCTCCTGGAGTACTGAGGAACACAGGGACCTTGGTGGGCAAGTCCCTGGATGTCTGAAGGTGTCAGCACAGGTAGACAGGGTGGGGAATACACCTGAACTGGGAGCAGGAGGGGCCCCACATCCTGGTGGGGAACGTTGCTGGAGCTGCTCGAGAGGATTTAAACCCGTCTGGCAGGGCTGTGTGACCCCAAAACGCCGTAAGGCCAGAAAGAAAGTTGAGGCTGCGGTACAGATGTTCCAGAAAGCAATATAAGTAGACAAGGCAGGCAAGAACATAGCAGACAATGAGGGAAAACTGGTGGATTAAACTGCAGTTATTTCAATGCAAAGGGCCAGACAGATAA
>NW_025139814.1:0-207 GCF_004010195.1 Chiloscyllium plagiosum | reverse complement strand
CCAGTTAAGCGATATTAGTGGAACTGAGAAATAAAAATTGGTCATTAGTTTTCTACGGTCGTACTACAGCAGTAGGCAATTGGAGATGAAGGAGCAAATATGTCAGGAGATTTCAGATGTCTCTTAGAGTAATAGGGTTGTAATGATAGGGGATCTGAACCGTTCCAAACCTGAACTGGGATTGCTACTAAGATAAGCATTTGGATG
>NW_025139813.1:0-1229 GCF_004010195.1 Chiloscyllium plagiosum | reverse complement strand
GAGTTCCCTACGCGCCCTCATCCCACGTACTTCTCATGTAGGCGCCTTCTACTACCTTCCAAAGATACACAAAGCCAACACACCAGGACGCTCCATCGTATCAGGCAATGGGACCCTGTGTGAGAATCTCTCCGGCTATGTTGAGGGCATCTTGAAACCTATTGTACAGGGGATCCCCGGCTTCTGTCGCAACACTACGGATTTCTTACAGAAACTCAGCAACCACGAATCGGTCGAACCAGGAACATTCCTCGTCATAATGGACGTTTCCACACTCTACACCAGCATCCCCCACAATGATGGCATCACAGTAACAGCCTCAGTACTCAACACCAATAACTGCTAATCTCCAAACACCGTCCTACAACTCATCCGCATTATCCTCGACCACACCGTCTTCACCTTTGACAACCAGTTCTTCATCCAGACACGTGGAACAGCCATGGGGACCAAATTTGCACCCCAATATGCCAACACCTTCATGCACAGGTTCAACAAGACTTTTTCTCTATGCAGGGTCTCCAACCAACATTATACAACAGGTACATTGATGACATTTTCTTCCTCTAGACCCATGGCGAGGAGTCACTGATAAAACTACACAGTGACATCAACAAGTTTCATCCCTCCATCAAACTCACCATGGACTATGCTCGACTATCTGTCTCATTCTTGGACACATGCATCTCCATCAAGGATGGACGCCTCAGCACCACAGTCTACTGCAAACCCACAGGCAACTTCACAATTCTACACTTCTCCAGCTTCCACCAAAACATATTAGAACAGCCATCCCTTATGGACAAGCCCTACGTGTACACTGGATCTGCTCAGATGAGGAGGAATGTGACGGGCACTTGGAAATACTCAGGGATGTCCTCATAAGAACGGGGTCCTATGCTCAACTCATTGACCACCAGTTCCGACGTGCCACAGTGAGAAACCATAATGACCTCCTCAGGAGACAGACACGTGCTGCAATCAACAGGTACCCTTCGTTGTCCAGCACTTCCCAGGACGTGAAAAACTACGTTATGTTCTTCATGATCTGCAACACATTATCAATGAGGATAAGCACCTCGCCAAGACCTTCCCCACACCTCCACAACTTGCCTTTAACCAACCGCCTAACCTCAAACAGATCATTGTTCGTAGCAAGCTGCCCAGTTTCCAGGACAACTCCACACAGCCCTGTCATGGTAGGCACTGCAAGACGTGTCAGAGTGTGG
>NW_025139812.1:0-1229 GCF_004010195.1 Chiloscyllium plagiosum | reverse complement strand
AAAACCATTCAGAAACCAGTTTTGGTATTTATACATGACAGTATACAAATGCATGAACTGAGAAATGTTCAGCAAGAATTCCAGCTTCCTTGGATAAAAGGCAGAATGTGAAAAGGTAATCTTGAGGCAACTTGTGCAGCAATAATAAGAGCAATTACTCACTATTGGCATCCCATGGCAGCTGAATAGAAGTGAACAGAGTGATATAAACAGACACAGGACGTGTGCATTTTTTTCCAGAGACTGTGATCCTACTGGAAGAGAAGAAGCTTACTCTCAGGAAAATGATTGGCATGTGCAAAGGTGCTAAGGTTGAAAATTAGCAGTTCGAGCAAAGTCATGGTAGAACATTCAGGTCTTGCATTGTGCTGATAGATACATCAGGCCGAAAGGGCTGAACAATCACAGACAGAGCGCAGAATGAAAATACTGCAGAAGACAAAACAGAATCATTTTGCACCCAACCAATGTGCTCCAAAGGAAACGCAATGAAGCAAGTCCAAATGGCGAAAAGAGATATCGGTTGAAGATTCTGACAAATCACCCTGCACCAAACAACAGTTAGATTCAATAACGTTCGGTAAATTGTGACTGAATGAGGAATGCAGAATAAGAACATCGGATCAAGATAAAATGTCAGATAGATACTGATGCAACATTTGATCTTCAAAGATTTGTGTAAAGTGGTGCAATATGGTGTTCCACAAATGAAGCTTTGGAGAAAGTAAATCTGATGATACCATACCTGTGCCAAGAGGATAGTTTACTCTGAGAGACAAATGTAACTTGAAGACATTGAGTTCCAGGTCACTGATGGCAGAAAATAAAGCCACTCCGCTCAACCACCGCAAATCCAAAGCTTTACTGATAACCTTCATATTACAAAAACAATTTGCAACATATTGTGGCTGTTAGACCACTGATGAGGAATGCATTCCACAAGGAGTACAATGGTGTGTTGACAGGATTAGGATGTCTTCCTGGAGAATGACATCTTGAAGTAGCTGCAAGACCAATTCAGCATCTGCCAAAGTAAATTCCAGCTGCCCTCTGATCCAGCTTGAAAGCTGAGGTAGAAAAGCTGGAAGACAAGGAAGCATCCAGAAAGTGACACCTACTACAGAATGGGTAACAGTGAAACAAACTGGAAAGCTAAAATTATGTATCGACCTGAAGGATGAAGAGATCTCACAATCCATGAGAGACTAGAACCGAAGTTGTACCCTTAA
>NW_025139811.1:0-1229 GCF_004010195.1 Chiloscyllium plagiosum | reverse complement strand
ACACAACGTCAGAGTGATTGGCCCTGATATTACAGCAGGATTTGACTGAGCAAGATGTCAAGGAGCCCGAACCAAATTGAAATCCCCACTGTTTGGCTCATTCGGAACACAACGTGGCTGGTGGAGATCAATCCTCTCAGTCCCTGGATATCTCTGTAGCGATCCTCCGGGAAACTTTCTCGGCACAAACAACTTCAGCTGATACATCAATGTCTTTCCCTCCATCATGCGATCCGAAGTGGGGATGTTCAGTGAAGATCACACAATGTTCAGAACAATGCGTCATCTCCTCAGGTGCTAAAGTATCAATAACAGACAGCATTCAAACTTGTGCTGTTAAAGTCTCGGCAACATTCATGTAACAGATCAGAGCCTGCACATTTCTATGGTGAAAAGGATGAAGCTCATGCAGCATCCCAAGCTGGTTTCACAGGAATGTGAGAAAGCCATCCAACGCATCAAAACTATTGGTAAAAAGAAACACAGCCCATTTTCTTTCTGTGGCCGACTACACACGAGGAGATTTTGAAAAAACTATCTGCACATGTTGGAATCCAAAGTAGACATGCAGGAGGCTGAAGATTACAACAAGCCAGGCAGCATCAGCCGGTGGATAAGGCAACGCCTTGGTCATAAACCTTCTTCAGGACTGCAGATATAGTAAGGGAGCTAAATACAAAGGGGCGGGGCGAGAGAGGAGGAGGCAGGGAGGTGCGGTGGAGATAGGTGGACAAAGGTAAAGGGGTACCACTGTGTTGGACGATGGGAGGACTGAATCTGGGTAGCAGCTGGAAAAAAGGTTGAACAGTGGAATGGAAGGGAGGTTGCAGGGGCTAGGAAGGGAGTTGGTGGATTAGAAGAAAGGTTACCTGAAATTGGAGATCTCAATGTTGTGTGGCTTGCTGTGATCTTCCAGCCGCCTGCCTGTCTACTATTACCGAGGAAGATAAGGAGTCTAGTCAGTACATCACACTGGTAAGCTTGAACCAAAGATCGCCCAATAATGTCCATGAACCTTTTCCCTGGGACCAGGAGGAGGACATTCAGGCCCTCAAAACACGAATGTATGAAGAGAAGAGGCCATTCAGCTCTTCCAGATTGTAACACACAGTAGGATGTCATTGACGCTCCAACATGACAAATCATTGAAGCATAGAAAAGCTGCTCCATGTTGCTCCTCCTGGCTCCATTGCTAATGTTACATTAACGATACCATGGTTTGCTGACAG
>NW_025139810.1:0-1229 GCF_004010195.1 Chiloscyllium plagiosum | reverse complement strand
TTGAGTTTGTTTCAGGGCTTTACAATCCATTCTTACTCTTATTTGGAAAAGCATTGGAAGTTCGAGAAAGTGCCAGAAAATTCATTGAACATCTTCCAAATTGAATTACTCAGAGTGGCTTGCATACAGTTCTTCTGTGGTCTGAAAAGCTCCCCATGCTGGACAGATATCTGTTCCACGTGTCTACACCAATGCACTGTGGTCTGCATAGCTTCCTGTGCAAACCAATTATGTCGTCCTTTTTTATCAAAGCCCTGCAGTGGTCTGCACAGCGACCTGTGCTGGACAAATATCTAGTCCAGGTTTACATGTCAGTGCACTGCTGTGGTACTCTCAGCACCCAGTGCTGAACAGATATCCAGTCCATGTTTACAGATCCATACGCGGCTGTAGTCTGCACAGCTCCCGATGCTGTACAGACATCTCGTCCGGATTTATAGATCAATGCAGTGCTGTGGTCTGCACAAATGTCGGTACTGGCAGATATCTGGTCTGGGCTTATCGCTCAATGCACTGCTGTGATCTGCACAGCTCCCCGCCCTGGACAGATACCTAGTCGAGATGTATAGTTCAAAGCACTGGTTTGATCTGCACAGTTTTTCGCAGCCGGCAGATACCTGAGTTGGATGGACTAGATCTTGATCTACGCAGAGCTCCGCGCTGAACATACATCTCCTCTGTGTTACTAACTCTCGATAGTGGATTCAGATAGCGGAACCATTTCAGCCTTCAGTTCTCATTAACATGATACGAGCCTGTTTCTCACGCCATGAATGTTGCAGCGTGACCAGGCACAGTACATCGTTTGGGGGTTATGCAGTGTCTTGGTAGCAACCACAGAAATATTCAGCCATTCACCATCGTCGACATGTCTCCACGTAGAATTAAACGATGGCCTCTTGTATAGATGCTGTCCCCTCGGTACATGACTCAACGCACCCTCTCAGTAAACACTCGTCACTGCCAACCAACCACATCAAAATAGCCCGTGTCTACTGAGAGCAATGGTTCCACTGAGAGCATGTGGGAGGAGATCATCAGGGAGATGGATCAGAACATCCGATTTGTGAACGGGTGAGAGACAGCCCTCCAGTACATACTGTACCAGTAAGTCCTGTAATATATCTGCATTTATGTAGTTTACAATGTTTCATTCTGCCTGAAAAAAATTACACGTTCACTGTTACCCACCTTATATTCCATCTGACAAGTTGTTGTCGTTTGTTTAT
>NW_025139809.1:0-1229 GCF_004010195.1 Chiloscyllium plagiosum | reverse complement strand
ACACAACATTTCCTGTCATAAATCTCAAACTTATATCATTTTAGATCTTTCTAAATCCCAGTGACACCATCCTGGGCTTGTGTCATTTCCCTGGCCATTCAACCCGTGCTGTCCAGCTATAGTTCTGTGAATCTTCGCTGCATTCACTTGTACATGGACTCCCAAGTCCCCACTCGGTCTTGCCTTTCTCTGTTTCACTGTTAGTGTTGTGCTAACATGAAATGGCTGCTTTGAACAAACCTAAAATGGCTAACTGACTGACACTTCTGAAAACATTTGTCCTGCTTTGCAGATTAAGACACACCTTACACTTTGTACATTATCATCTCTCGGCCTCCTGCAGATGAAATAAAGCGGGTTGTGAACCGATGTATTTTGGATGTTAGAGGAGGGACAATCTAAACTAAATGACACAATGTTAATCTGGGTGCAGGAACAGGGAAGGCTTCAGTTTGAGTCTGGAATTCAGTTAGCACAGGAGAGGGGCAAATAACTTTTCCATTCATACATTCCTGCATTGTGGAAATGTTAATTTACAAATTAAACTGGAAAAGCAGGATATAGAGAACTATGTTACAAAGTTTCAATTGATTAAGATGTGGATTCAAGAATCTGTTTAAAGTCAGTGCCCTGAGATAATTAAAAATGTCAGCAGTCTGTCTGACTTTCCAAACTTCAACCAATAAAAACGATGGGAATACACATAAAATAACATAACAGGTCTGTTACTGAATTGTAATTATGAAGACTTGTGCAGAATCTGTCAGAGTTTTGGCGTGGAATCAAACACAACTCATCCAGAAAACAGGCATTCACACTGACGCACTTTGTGTATTTGAATCTTCATTGACTGCCAGGGCCATTCGGTAACATGTCTCCCTCTGTGCTGTAAGGAACAAACAAACACAAGAAAAAGGAGCTGGAGTCAGGAATTCGGCCCCTCGAGCCTGCTCCGATATTTAATACAGTCATGGCTGAACCAATCTATGAAGTGCTTTGAGAGGTGAGGAATGGCGCACATTAACTCCAGCCTCCCAGAATGCCTTAGTCCACTATAATTCGCCTCCCATCAAAATAGATCCATGCAGACACCATCTTCCTCCCCTTCACTCATCCCAGGAACGTCTGGATGCCAAGGACACCTCCGTCAGACTCCGAGATATTGACTTTAGCTCTGCCTTGATCACCATAATGCAAACAAGACTCATCGACACAGTCTGAGCCCTGGG
>NW_025139808.1:0-1229 GCF_004010195.1 Chiloscyllium plagiosum | reverse complement strand
AACCCAATTCTAACCTCTTTGCTAAGTCTAAGAATATGCTAATTCCTTTCTAAATTTCTTGGCCAATTTGGGAATCATTTCCAACCCCCAGAACCTCGTTAGCAATTTGAAGAGCCATTTCTCTCACTTTTAATTTAACCAACCACAGATAACACAGTTAGCACTGCTGCCACACAGCGCCAGAGACCCAGGTTCAATTCCTGCCTCAGGCGACTCTCTGTGTGAAGTTTGCACATTCTCCCAGTGTCTGCGTGGGTTTCCTCTGAGTGCTCCGGTTTCCTCCCACAATCTCAAAAAAATGTGTGGGTTAGGTGAACTGGCCATGCTCAATTGCCCGTAGTGTTAGGTATAGGGAATGGGTCTGGGTGAGTTGCGCTTTGGTGGGTCGGTGTGGACTATTTGGGCCGAAGGGCCTGTTTCCACACTGTAAGTAATCTAATCTAACCTAATAACCAAAATTAAACTAATTGTCTCACCTATGAAAGATCTAGGACACTCATCGGCAAGTGGTTAAATCAACTGGGCTTTTTTTGTATCCCAAATCTATTCCAATCTGTCCAAGTCTCAGATTGGATCTATCTAAACACGTTCAGATCATGACTTGGAGACTCAAACTGCTCAAATCCTGGCGATGATCCCCCAAACTATTACGACACGGGGTAAACCCCTCTGCAAATTTAAACCTGACACACAGAGATGCTCACCCCATGCTGTAATCTGTTACATTTCAAAAGGCAAAGAACCATCCCAGATTCACTATTTACAGTAAAAATTAACAATTGTATTCTTTAAGTTTAACAGAGAACATTAGACAACTATTTACAACTCCTTTCTCTTCTCGCCTATCTCGCCCACTCTACAATACTGGTCTGATAAAGAAAAGCTCCAACTAAGTTTACAAAAATAATCACATTTCAAATCCAGTCAGCTTTGTTGATTCTCCTTTGCAGACTTTCCTCTGTTTAGGTCAGTTTTCTTCGGTCTTCTCCTGCACAGCGTTTCTTACGGACAGGTACCTTTCAGAGAGCGATTCGATTAGCAATCTACTCTTGTTGGGGTTCATGGCAGTGCTCCCCTGAGCTGTTCAAAATGTCTGGTTTTATCCCCCAAAACATCATTGGTGTGATGTTATCAAAAGACTAAATTCAAATTCGATTGGAATTTTGGTATCTGGGGCAGAATATAAATTGATTGGCTGAATTTGAAATTGTTTTTGTTCCATGGCAATG
>NW_025139807.1:1108-1229 GCF_004010195.1 Chiloscyllium plagiosum | reverse complement strand
ACTAGAGTTTAGGTACCGGTGTGGGCTAGAGGCGAGGTACCGGTGTGGGCTAGAGGCTCGGTACCGGTGTGGGCTAGAGGCTAGGTACTGGTGTGGGCTAGAGGCTAGGTACCTTTGTGGG
>NW_025139807.1:0-1055 GCF_004010195.1 Chiloscyllium plagiosum | reverse complement strand
GGCTAGAGGCTAGGTACCGGTGTGGGGTAGAGGCTAGGTACCGGTGTGGGCTAGAATCTATGAACCCCGGGGTGAGCTAGAGTCTAGGTACTGGCGTGGACTAGAGTCTAGGTACCGGGGTGAGCTAGAGGCTAGGCACTGTTGTGGACTAGAGGCTAGTGACCGGTGTGGACTAGAGGCTAGGTACCGGTGTGGGCTAGAGGTTAGGGACTGGTGTGGGCTATAGGCTAGTGACCGGTGTGGACTATAGGCTAGGTACCGGTGTGGGCTAGAGGCTAGGAACCGGTGTGGGCTGGAGGTTAGGGACTGGTGTGGGCTAAAGGCTAGTTACCGGTGTGGGCTAGAGGCGAGTTACCGGTGTGGGCTAGAGGCTAGGTACCGGTGTGGGCTAGAGGCTAGGTACTGGTGTGGGCTAGAGGCTAGGTACCTTTGTGGGCTAGAGGCTAGGAACCGGTGTGGGCTAGAGGCTAGGGACATGGTGTGGGCTAAAGGCTAGGGACTGGTGTGGGCTAAAGGCTAGGTACCGGTGTGGGCTAGAATCTATGAACCCCGGGGTGAGCTAGAGTCTAGGTACTGGCGTGGACTAGAGTCTAGATAGCGGGGTTAGCTAGAGGCTAGGCACTGGTGTGGACTAGAGGCTAGGAACCGGCGTAGGCTAGAGGCTAGGTACCGGTGTGGGCTAGAGGCTAGGTACCGGTGTGGGCTAGAGGCTAGGGACTGGTGTGGGCTAAAGGCTAGGTACCTTTGTGGGCTAGAGGCTAGGAACCGGAGTGGGCTAGAGGCTAGGTACTGGTGTGGGCTAGAGTCTAGGTACCTTTGTGGGCTAGAGGTTAGGAACCGGAGTGGGCTAGAGGCTAGGTACCGGTGTGGGCTAGAGGCTAGGTACCGGTGTGGGCTAGAGGCTAGGGACTGGTGTGGGCTAAAGGCTAGGGACCTGTGTGGGCTAAAGGCTAGGTTCCGGCGTGGGCTAGAGGCTCGGTACCGGGGTGGGCTAGAGTCTATGTACCGGGGTGAGCTAGAGTCTAGGTACTGGTGTGGACTAGAGGCGAGGAACC
>NW_025139806.1:0-1229 GCF_004010195.1 Chiloscyllium plagiosum | reverse complement strand
TGATCTCTCCTTCCCCTCTCTCTGGATTTTCTGATCCCTGTTAGTGCTGTCAGTGATGCACCCGCTCATGTTATGGGATAACACATTGAATGGCGCCCATTTATCATTAAAAAGATGGAAACCCTCCACTGGGATAATTAGAATCCATGGAGATTGGCATTAATCACAGTCACTGTACAAAGACTGGGGGAAACTGAGCAAAGGCTATGACAACAGATGAATGGGCACCGCAGACTGGAGACAGACAGACAGGAGTGTTCCCTCCCAATTGGGGAACACTTCAGTGGTCCAGGAGCTTCATCCTTGGACCGACGGGTGACAAACTTCCAAGGCGGACTTCAGGACAGGCAGCAGTGAAAAGTGGCAGAGCAGAGGCTGTTAGCTAATTTCGGTACCCAAAGGGAGGACTTCAACCGGGACCTTGGGTTCATGTCACATTACAGGTGACCACCATTGCTCTATACACACCCAGACACTCCGACTCACACACACACATACGCACACACACACACACACACACACACAGGCAATTCTATACATACACATACAGAGGGACACACGTACACAGACACGCATACAGACACTCACACACACCCTTACAGACACACAAACTCTCACAATCACATGGGCATCCTCTCAGAGTTAGAGCACTCTACACTCATGCACACACATATACACTCTCTCACTGACACCCAAAATCCCCCACCCCAGACAAGCACACATACTCCCACACTCACACTTGCACCCCTCATAGACTTAAGACACTCTACGTCAGTACACATACACATGTACATTCTCTCTCACACTCACTACACCCCAACCCAGACCGACACACACACACACACACACACACGTACAGACAAAGACCTACATGCACACATATATTTTGTGGGGTGAATTTGTACTTGCAGAGCGTTATTGTACTACGCTCAAAAACTGCATGAATTCATGTAAAACTCTGAGCTCAAAAACTGCATGAATTCATGTTAAACTCTTGTTATTTCACTTTTCAGATTTGAATCAATCTAAACATAATGGCATAGACAGAGAACACAGGGGGCTAACACCTTCAACAAATTGTCTAGCTAACACTCATTGTTACTGCTAACTGGAAAATGCAACTTTTTAAAAGAAAAATGTTTTGTGATTTACACATGAAAGAAGTGAACCTATCATGTTAATGGAACAGATGAAAAACTAAACAGAGAATCAAGGTATTTTTCAATGTA
>NW_025139805.1:0-1229 GCF_004010195.1 Chiloscyllium plagiosum | reverse complement strand
GACACCAAAACCCTGCCCGTTCACTGCCACTCTGCGCTATCCCAATGGACACCAAGCCTATTATGTTCTCTACGATTTAACACAAGCCCAATTGTTCTGAATACTTTCACCTTCACTCCGACTCTGCACAATCCCAATGGGCACCAAACCCCTTCCCGTTCACTCCCACTTTGCACTATCCCATTGGACACCAAATCCCCTCTTTGTTCACTCTCATACTCAAAGCTGAAAATGGTCCCAAACACCTTCCCGTTCACTTCCACTTGGCAGAATCCCAAACGACACCAAACCCCTTCCCCATCAATACAATCCCAATGGTACCAAGCCCCTTCCCATTCGCTCCTTTTCTACACAACCCCAATGGACACCCAACCCTATCCCATTCACTCACACTCTACAAAATCCCAATGGTCCCAAGCCCCTTTTCCATTCGCTCTCACTCAATGAACACGAAATGGACACGAATCCCCTTCCCATTCACTCTCATTCTTCACAATCCAAATGGACACCAACACTTTCCCGTTAACTCCCCAACTGCACTATCTCAATGGACACGAGCGCCTTTCCCATTCACTTCCACTCTGCACCATCCCAATGGTCACTAAAATCCTTCCCAATCACTCCCAAACTCCTTCCATTTCACTCCCAATCTGCACAATCCCAATGAACCAAATTCCCTTCTTCTTCAATCCCACTCTGCACAAACGGAACCCACCATGGATATATTTCTTTTTCCACCACTATCTGCATTCCATAAAGACCATTCCCTCTGTCTTGTTGCTACCACGCCTCCCAGCAACCCACCTCCTCTCCCGGCACCTTCCCCTGCCACCGCAGGAAATGGAAAACCTGCGCACTCACCTTCATCGAAGGCCGCAAAGGAGCCTTCCACATCCATCAACGTTTTACCTGCACTTTGACACATGTCATCTACTGTATCCGCTGCTCCTGATCTGGTCTCCTCTACATTAGGCAGACAGGGTACCTACTTGCAGAACGCTTCAGAAAGCATCTCTGGGACACACGCTCCCAACAATCTCATCACCCCGCAGCCGAACACTTTAACTCCCCCTCCCACTCCACCAAGGACATGCGAGTCCTGGGCCTCTTCCATCGCCAAACACTAACCACCCAACGCATGGTGGAAGAATGCCTCAACTTCCCCCTTGGAACGCTCCAACCACACGTGATTAATGTGGATTTCTTTAGATTCCTCATCTCCCCCCCCC
>NW_025139804.1:0-1229 GCF_004010195.1 Chiloscyllium plagiosum | reverse complement strand
CACGACACTTTGAGAGGATTAAAATATACAACACCTTCTTAAGTGAGATAGCCTTCAGTTTCATAATCCATTCATTCCTGGTAATCTCTCACACAAGCTGAAATATGGTTTCAGAATTCAACATGGAAAGACGACTTGGAATATCCTGATGTCACCAAGATCACATCTTGTTCACCTAAACTCCAGCTGATCCACAGTCAGTCAGTTCAAGATTTCCACCTGAAATAAACGTCCAACACAGGAGTCAGTTGAGTGAATCTTCTCTGGACTGATTTGCATGTCAGTGTGACCATTATTCTCGCGATGTGGTCTCGCCACTACTCTGTAGAAAATCTTCCCTAATTCTAAATGTATTCTATTTCAGAAAATGTCTACATTTATCTTACCTCCCTCAAATCTTTAGGCACACATAAAGTTTTTATTTTGTAACCCATGTGCCCGGTTCTTCTGCGCCTCAAGCCAAATCTGTCCATTGAAATAATACACTGCCTTTCGATTCAACCCGCCAACATCGTTGAGCGCACAGAAATACATCCTACAATGCTCCATACAACAATATTTTCTGTTCACTTGACGCACCTTAATCTCTTGATAAACTCAAGTCCTCTTTATATGATGCTTTCTAACAATTTCAAAAGTCTGCATTCTTCCATTGCACACACAGAATATTTGGCCAAAGAAAGAGATTGTGGCCATATTCCAATGGAATTGACAATGTAATATTTTTAATTAATGTCTAAACTATGAACTTGTGACAATCTAAAGTGCTTTGCAGTCCCATCACTCAGTTCCCAAAACTCAAAGTAGGGACAGACTGTGTAGAATTTGTGTGGTTAGAATTGGAGAACGGCAAAGGTGAAAAACCATAGTTGGAGTTATGTACAGGTCCACAAACCGTAGTTAGGAGCTGGGTCGGACGTCAAGTTAAGAGGTAGAAAAGATGTGTCGGAAAGGCAAAGTTACAGTGATTGGGAGGATTTTAATATGCAGCTGGACTGGGAAAATCAGGTTGGCAGTGGTTTGCAAGGAAAGGAATTTGTGGAATGTCTACGAGATGGGTTTTTGGAGCAGTTTATGGTGCAGGCAACGAGCGAACGGGCAATATTGGATTTAGTGTTGTGCAATGAGGCAGACTTGATAAGAGAGCTTAAGGTAAAGAAACATTTATGAGGCAGTGATCATAATATCATTGAACTTACTCTTCAATTTGAGAGGGTGAAGATAGAATC
>NW_025139803.1:0-1229 GCF_004010195.1 Chiloscyllium plagiosum | reverse complement strand
GTTCTGACATCAGGTAATGAACTTGTGAGTATAGGAGAGGAAGATTGACTGAAGATTTTGGACTGAAAACCATTTTGACGGGAATCATTTGCATTCTTTTTGCGGTTGTTCTGGAGTCATCAAGTCTTAGAACAATACAGCATGGAAAAAGACCCTTCGGTCCAACTTAACTATGCTGGACAGATATCCTAACTTAACCTGGTCCCATTTGTCAACATTTGGCCTGCATTAGCAGAGTCATTGGGAAAATTTAAGCGACTGCTGGACATGCACATGGATAGCAGTGAGTTGAGGGGTGCGTAGGTTAAGTTACTATATTTTACATTAGGATTAGGTCTCGGCACAACATCGTGGCCAAAGGGCCTGTTCTGTGATGTACCTTTCTATGTTCTATGTTCTAACCCCTCTAAACCTTTTTTAATCATATAATGATCCAGATGCTATTAGATTTTGTAGTTGTGCCAGTCTCTACCACTTTCTGTGGCTGCTCATTCCACAAACGTGTGGTCCCATTTTAACTCTTTACCCTCTCAGTTTAAAACTGTGCTCTCTAGTTTTGGGCTCCCTCGCCAGCGGGAAAATACATTGTCTAGTCACTATATTCATATCCCTCATGATTTAATAAATATCAACTATGTGACTTGTCAGGTGGAAAAAGTGTGTAGATTATTTCTTCGAAGGTAAATGTTTGAAAACTGATTGAAGTAGAAAGGCTTATGTACAGACTTGTAGAAATGCAACTTCGCGTGGATTTTTTAATAAGTCATTGAAGTATAGCAGCAGTTACAGAAATCTGTTATGAAAGCTGCAGAATGACAACGTTTCCAGCTGAAGGATTTTAGGGCACGAGAAAGAAGTATAATTTCCAATGAATGGTAGCTCAGTTAGACCGCACTTTGGGTACAGTATGGGGATTTATTATCCGCAATTTAGAAAAAATACGAGAGTCGTACAGGGAGCACCACGAATGTTCATTAGACTTGAGACAACAGATGGGCGTTTGTTCTGTGAATTGAAATTAGCAAAATGCGGTCTTAATTTTTTACAGTTTCAAAGGTCATCTCATTGAAAGTTGCAAAATATTTGAATCGATAAACAGGATGGCGCATTTAAATTTAGTTCCCTTATTAATGAATCTCGGAGCAGGCAGGCACAATTTTGAGATAAGGCATTGTGATTTATGACCACGATGAGGCCTACTTAATTTTAGTCTAAGCCTTCAGAGTTTT
>NW_025139802.1:0-1229 GCF_004010195.1 Chiloscyllium plagiosum | reverse complement strand
CCCACTCATGTCTTGGAAAGGTTTAACAAGGCCATCTTTCAGCCTTCTGCTCTCCAAGGAAAACTGTCCCAACTTTCCAATTGACCTTTATTGTTGACATTCCTCATATGCCAGACCATTCCCATCAACCTGTTCAGCGCTATTTCCAATCCTTTCCCGTCCCCACTTCATAAATATTCAAACCCAGAACTGTGCAAACATCCAGATGGTGGAATTATTCAGAGTGGGATTGTGTGGGTGAACATCCTGAAACACTTGTTTCAGTTTCACCGCATGTGGTACTGTGCCATGCCCACTACAATTACATTTATTACCCCTGAACTCAACGTTATTTCAAGGGCTGCAACTTTTGGCTTTATCAAATAGTTGAAAGGGCGACTGAGCAAAGTGAAATCAAACAACCAAGCTCGATGGCGACCTGAAGTAAGAAATTCTGACATGCCAGTATTAACTCAAGCTACTAAGCGACGATCATGCCCCTAGACAAGTGACATTCTTACGTATCCAGTACCAAACCAGTTCAAAGGCGCTCAGATCTAATGAGATTCCACTTTGCTCTCGGATTTCTAAGATCCAAAGAGTTTCAAGAATATTGCCTTCTCATTCCGTCTCCTTGTTCACGGGGCAGTTCTGTTTATCCCTTCCTCTTGGACTCCATCGGCAGAGTATTCAGCTATTTCCCTCCAATGGCAGGCTGTGTGAGGGGAGGCAGGCGCGTGGATGTGCTCTCAAACTCGCTCTGATCCGGAACAGCCAGTTCCATCAAGTGCTGGAAATCAGCAAGTTTGTTTGGGAACTTCCTGAAAAATATCATTTATCTGAGAGTTGGCTGTTGGGAAAGACAGAATGTACTCCGGATTTTCTACCATCAGGTAAATTCATGTGAGGGCATTTTTGTGCAGGCTGTTTGCTGATCAGAATCCATCTTCACACAGCAATCCTGCAGAAAGGCTTTTGTAACAGTGACATCAGTTTCTATGCTGCAATCGGGCAGCAGTTAACACCTGCCCCAGATGAAGTGAATGCGAATGAAACTCTCAGTCACTGAGAGTCATCCCCACGGCCCGGAGCTGCGGGGCTGCAGACAGTCTAACGCGGAAGGGAGCGTTAAAATGAAACATTGTTTTACCATCAGCCACTCTGTCCCAGAGACAGGAGGAGGGACAGCATCAACGTGTGGCGTCACTCACGCGCCAACAGAAGCTATTCAGCCCATCGAGTCCTGGGCG
>NW_025139801.1:0-1229 GCF_004010195.1 Chiloscyllium plagiosum | reverse complement strand
TGAACATTCTCAATTTATTCAAATGCATTTTCTGTCTGAACAACTTGTTTCATTGAACAGAACATTTTTTAAAAATGAAACAATAAACTTTGAATGCTAGAAAACTGAAAATAAAGACAGAATTTTCTGAAGAAACTCAGCATGTCTGGCGGCTCCTGTGGAGAGAAAGCAAGGTTAACGTTTCACACCTAGATACCCCCTCTTCAGCAAATTGTTTTCATGTTTTTGGCACAAGAACTCACACCTGTTGAGTTAGACAGCGATTGCATTTGCTTGACTCCTGTTGGAAAAGGATTCTTAGCAGAGGTACAAGATGATCTGAGATAGCGATTGAAGACCATTTGAAACGCTATCACCATCTGCTGCAAGTGTTGGATTCAGCGGAAATCCCACCGTACTGAACAATCACATTCAGCCACAGCATTGGTTTAATATAATGCAACACAGCCTAGGACTAATCTCGTCAAATATGCTTCGAAAACAATTCATTGTGGATTAGTTATAAATTATATTGTTTGAACAGCAAGTCAAAAAGCTGGGATTTTTTTGAGGACTTACTCCATTAACCCCAGCTAGCGTTGCCCAAAAGCTTGTGAACAAATATTGATTTGGCAAAAGCTGCTAACCGCCAAAATTCTGTTTAATATCTAAGAGACACAAGTCAGAACAGTGATTGAATAGATTTCACCAGCCTCTGTGAGTAGAATTCTAATAACACCCAACATAACTCAATATTCTTTTTTTCATGAATTAACCTGATAAGAGATGGTATTACATATCTCTCTAACAGGTTGTAAATGAATACAGGCCACCTGGCTCAGAGTGAGGGACATTACTATAACATCACAACAGATCTGAACACAATGAGCTCCACACTATCTTGGAGAACACAGCCCACCTGTTTGACAGTGCATAAACCATGTTAATCATTAACACCTTCCAACAACCGAGATTGTTCCAGAATGATTACATAATCAAAGTAGCACTGCAACAATTATCCAAGAATACTTTGGCAGCATCTCTGAACTGTTCAAAGTCTCTGGGAACTACGGAGGAATAAAACTAGGAATTGTGTTACCATAAATTCACTGTCACTGGATTTCAACCTAGCACTCTCTACCTCTTACCCCTGTGAATGTTGCTGCACCAGATGGTCTACTTAGTTTAAAATAGATTAAAATGTTTTGAAGTGTATAATGACCGTTGCCAGTGACATTAAAAGCTCACGG
>NW_025139800.1:0-1229 GCF_004010195.1 Chiloscyllium plagiosum | reverse complement strand
ACTTATACACAAGGTTTCCCACGTTACTCCGTGGTGTAACTTTCTGCAGTTGATCTGAAACCAAGAGGTGACAGCATTAATCACAAAAGTGCTGGAATGTATGGTAAACGATATGCCAGAAATGCTTACTGCACACTTAGAAACATATGGAATAAGTGCAGTCCATAGGACCATCATGTATAGGGGTAGAATTAGGCCATTCGGTCCATCAGGTCTATTCCACGATTCGATCATGGATGAATTTTTTCTTAACCCCATTCTCTCACTCCCTGTAACCCTTGATCTCCTTATTCATTCAGAACCTGCTTATCTCTGAGTTAGATACACTGAATCACTTTGCATCCACAGCCCCATGAGGCAGTGAGTTCCACAGGTCCATCACTCTCTGGCTTAATAAATTCCTCCACTTCTCCATTCTGAAGGGTCATCCCTTCACTCTGATGCTGTGCCCTTGACCCCTAGCCTCTCCTACAAGTGGACACATCCTCCCCACGTCCACTCCATCCAGCCCCTCAGTATTCTGTAAGTTTAAATGGGATTCTACCGCCGCCTCTGAAACTTCAGCAAATGCAGACTCAAAGACTTCACCTGCTCTTTATACGGCACGAATTTCTTCCCTGGAATCTTTCTTCATAAACCATTTCTCATACCCCTTCACATCCTCAGTCCAGACTCTGAAAGAATAATCTGTAGCGTGAAGTCCAAACACTGACGCCTTCGGAGCTCCCCTCATCACCAGTTCCCATCGTGAAAAAGACCCCTTTCTTCACACTCAGACAATCAGACAAATCCTCTATCCATGCTCAGCGTGTTGTTCTGACAGGGACATTTCATTTCACACCCACTGCCGTTCCGGGTTTGTGAACGGCTGTTGAAAGTGCCTTACTGAGTGACCTCGTGCTACTTGTAGATCTTTTATTCCTTCATTCATTCATGAACATGAGCTTTGTTGGATGAGCCAGCATTGATTTGGAGTTGTCCCTGAGAAAGTGGTAGTGAGCTGCCTTCCTGAGCCCCTGCACCAGCCGTTGGAACTGGCTACAACACTCCACATGTCTGTAACTGCACACAATCCTCCCCGCCATAACAATCTGACAGTTCCTCACAATATCTCACCTCCTACATTCCCATCTGTTCCTGAGATCACTAAAAATTGTTTAAACTTCTGATCACCCAAAATTTCTCCCTTTTTAAAATTGCAACCCCTTCAGTTTCTATTACTCTCCATA
>NW_025139799.1:0-1229 GCF_004010195.1 Chiloscyllium plagiosum | reverse complement strand
AGAGTGTTGTTTGTTTGGAAGTCACTGGTTGAATGTGTGGTAAAGCTATGAGTCATCAAAATATTTCAGGACTATTTAGCTGAATATTTGAGAAGTTAGAGCACACATGGATAAGGACCAGCTACTGAAAAGTGAGTGAAGATAAATAAAATGTCTGATAAAATATCCGAACCCTGTACAGAAAATATAGAGCATGAAAGCATGGGAAGGGTAAAGGCATGGCAACTACTGGTGATCTGTTACAAGGGGTGTATGGAATGCTACACTCGTCAAAACGTCACTGGGGCAGGCTGGGGCCGCTGTGGCAAGATGGGATAAGAATAGTGGAATGCTCCTATACTAATTAGCAGAGTCAGACTGAGTCTGAAAGGTTACTATGGCAGGCTGAGATAATAATAATTAGTAACGTAAGGGTAGCCTACTAACTATCATCATGACAGTTTGGGACAAGTCGTGACTATAAATACATAGGACATGACTTTAAATAATAAATTGCTAGTCGAATCAGCCTGCTTGACACGCTTGTAGTAGGATACTACATTAAATATCTAATCAGTGGTTGGAGAGTCAGCTTGGGACAGGAAAACATTGTGAGAGATGGGGTAGCTAAATATTTAATCATGAGACATTAGTCTGGGATGGAAGATCATTGTAGCACAGGTGGCAATATAATACCTAATAATGACAGTCGAATAATATTAAGTAGAATTAGGAAAACTCATAGTGGCAGAAGTAGAACGACAATGGGAACCAACACTATTGGTTTATTGTTTAGCTGGAGTGAGGAAATTCTGACTAACACAGTTGGACAGTCTGATAAGCTAACAAAACATGATTAAAGAAAAAGTATGAAGTGATGGAGTTTAATTCAGAAAAATGCCAGGTGCTGCATTTTGAGAAAGCAAATCTTAGCAGGTCTTAAACACTTAATGGAAAAGTCCTGGGGAGTGTTGCTGAACAAAGAGACCTTGGATTGAATTTTCATAGCTCCTTGAAAGTGGAGTCGCAGGTATAAAAGAGAGTGAAGAAGACGTTTGGTATGCTTTCCTTTATTGGTCAGAGTATTGAGTACAGTAGTTGGGAGGTCATGTTGCGGCTGTACAGGACAGTGGTTACAGGACTGTTGGAATTTTGAGTGCAATTCTGGCGTCCTTCCTATCGGAAAGATGTTGTGAAACCTGAAAGGGTTCAGAAAAAAAATACAAGAATGATGCCAGGGTTGGAGGATT
>NW_025139798.1:0-1229 GCF_004010195.1 Chiloscyllium plagiosum | reverse complement strand
GGAGTGGTCTTTCCGGAACCCTGATAGGGGTGGGGAGGGAAATATATCCTTGGTAGTGGGGTCTGTTTGGAGGTGGCGGAAATAGATCTATGTGTTTGTTTATAGCGTTGTGGTTGGAGTGCCAGGCCTCTCGGAATTCTCTGACATGTCTGTGCTTAGCCTGTCCCAGAATAGATGTGTTGTCTCAGTCGAAATGGTGTTTTTCTTCATCCGTGTATAGGGCTACGAGTGAGAGAGGGTCGTGTCTTTTTGTGGCTAGCTGGTGTTCATGTATCCTGGTGGCTAACTTTCTTCCTGTTTATCCAACGTAGTGTTTGTGGCAGTCCTTGCATGGGATTTTGTAGACGACGTTGGTTTTGTCCATGGGTTGTACTGGGTCTTTTAAGTTTGTTAGTTTTTGTTTGAGAGTGTTGGTGGGTTTGTGTGCTACTCGGATTCTGAGGGGTCTTAGTAGTCTGTATAGATAAATGCATATATTGACTCTGTGCTGCTGTTTAAATATATACAACCAGGAGATTCAGAGTCTCCTTAGTTTGGGGCACTGACTCTATGCTGCCTGGTTAAATAAATATATAATCAGGAGAATTAGTGTCTCCTCAGGTTTGGGCACTGACTGTGTTGGCTGGTTAAATATATACAACCAGGAGATTTAGAGTCTCCTCATTTTGGGGCACTGACTCTGTGCTGGCTGACTCAATAAATATACAGAACCAGGAGATTTAAAGGCTGCTTATTGTAGGGCACTGACTCTGGGCTGGCTGGTTAAGTAAAAACATCTAACCAGGATATTTAGAGTCTCCTTAGTTTCGGGCACTGACTGAGGCTGGCGGGTTAAATAAATATATATAACCAGGAGATTTAGAGTCTGAGCCCTAAACTGAGGTGACTATGAGATGGATGAATAAATACATATATATAACCAGGAGAAAGTCAGTGCCCGAAACTGAGGAGACTCTAAATCTGCTGGTTATATATAATTAACCAGACAGCACAGAGTCAGTGCCCGAAAAT
Source organism: Chiloscyllium plagiosum (assembly GCF_004010195.1). Lineage (NCBI taxonomy): Eukaryota > Metazoa > Chordata > Chondrichthyes > Orectolobiformes > Hemiscylliidae > Chiloscyllium > Chiloscyllium plagiosum. The sequence goes on along the minus strand of NW_025139798.1, from coordinate 218 downwards.
GAGCAGACACTAAATCCCCTACAGAGTCAGTGCCCTAAAATGAGTAGATTAGATTACTATTTCGTTGTTACATTTAGATTAGATTAGATTAGATTACTTACAGTGTGGAAACAGTCCCTTCGGCCCAACAGCACAGAGTTAATGCCTATATATATAAAAAACCTGGAAATTTAGAGTCTCCTCAGTTTAGAGCACTGACTCTGTGCCTGCTGTTTTAA
>NW_025139797.1:0-1229 GCF_004010195.1 Chiloscyllium plagiosum | reverse complement strand
ACATTTCATATTGGCAAAGATTGATTATGGAACGTATTGCCCTTGACATCCTTACAAATATGGTGCACCGAAAGACCGAATTATTTCATAAAATTCAAGCCATTCTTGAATTACATAAATACAAATATTTAGGCTACCCTAACAAGGACTTTTATTTAATTGAGATTACAAACCTGGCTCGTCCGGGGCCCCTTGCGAGAGGAATCCCGCACGAATATGGGTTTTGTTACATTTGATGTTAACACATTCCGAGCATGTATCTCGCTACCCAATTTCTGTGTTACCATTGTTTTTTTTTTTTCCTTTTTCTTATTTGAATAATGTAAGAGACTTAATTACACATTCGGGTTAGTTGTAGGTTAGATCAGTAGTTTTTTTTTTCTCGGTATTTTTCTTTTGTTGAATTTTGGTCCTTATTTATTTAAGATTTAATTGTATATCAATGTTTGTACTTGAGAGTTTTGTATATTTTTGTAAACTTGTAAAAATGTTAAATTTCTAATAAAAATATCTATTAAAAACGGGGATGATAAACTGAGGAATTAAACTGGGCAAACAGTTACAGATTGTGATTCACTACAATGCTCCTTCTGTCCAGCTGTGATCTACAGTACCACATGAATTCCCAGTTTTCAGCTGCGATATCTGCAATGCATTTCTTCTGTCTATCCCCAGTTCACACCGAGACCCATTCACCCATCACCCCTTCACCTACTCTGGTTTCTGATGTAGTAACACTTCCATTTTAATATTCTCATTCCTCTGAGTGTCTGTCCATGGTGTCACACCTCTTGTAATTTTTTTCAGAACTCCTAAATATATTCCGTGAAGCAGTACCATGGCTCAGTGGTTAGTGCTGCTGCCTCACAGTGCTAGGGACCCAGGTTCGATTCCATCCTCTGGCGACTGTCTATGTTGAACTTTCACATTCTCCGTGTGGGTTTCTTCTGGGTGCTTTGGTTCCTTCCCACAAACCAAAAATGTGCAGATTAGGTGAATTGTAATGTTCAGGGATATGTAGGTGAGGTGCATTAGCCAGGGGTAAATATAAAATAGGAGAATGGGTCTTGTTGGTTTACTCTTCAGAGGATCGGTATGGACTTGTTGGGCTGAAGGGCCTGTTTCCACACTGCAACGACTGTAATTCTAACATTCATCTGAATGATTTCCCTTCCAGTCGTACCAATTTCGGTATCTAAATTGAATGTTCTTCCCTCTGTTTCTTTCCA
>NW_025139796.1:0-1229 GCF_004010195.1 Chiloscyllium plagiosum | reverse complement strand
GCTGTGTATCAGAGGCAGTGAGATCTCTGTGCGTCAGAGACAGAGAGAGCTCTGTGCATCAGAGACAGTGAGACGTCTGTGTAATTGAGACAGCGAGAGCTCTGTATATCAGGGACAGTGAAAGCGGTGTGCATCAGAGGCAGTGAGATCTCTGTGTGTCAGAGACAGAGAGAGCTCTGTGAATCAGAGACAACGAGTGCTCTGTATATCAGAGACAATGAGAGCTCATGTATCAGAGACAGTGAGGGCTCTGTATATCAGAGACAATTAGAGATCTGTGTATCAGAGATAGTGAGATCTCTGTATAACAGAGACAGTGACAGCTCTGTATATCAGAGACAGTGAGAGCTCACTGGAATAGAGACAGTGAGATCGCTGTGTATTAAAGCTCATGTATCAGAGACAGTGCGAGCTCTGTATATCACAGACAGTGAGAGATCTCTGTATATCAGAGACAGTGAGATCTCTGTGTATCAGAGACAGTGAGAGCTCTGTATATCAGAGACAGAGAGAGCTCTGTGTACCAGAGACATTGAGAGCTCTGTATATCAGAGACAGTGAGAGCTCTGTGTACCAGAGACATTGAGAGATCTGTGTATCAGAGACAGTGCGAGTTCTGTCCATCAGCGATAGTGAGACACCTGTCAATCTGAGTCAGAGGGAGACCTCTGTATCAGAGAAGGTGAGCGGACGGTGCATCAGAGACAGTGCGAGCTCTGTATATCAGAGACAGTGAGAGATCTCTGTATATCAGAGACAATGAGATCTGTATATCAGAAACAGTGAGAGCTCTGTGTGTAAAAGACAGTGAGAGCTCTGTATATCAGAGACAGTGAGAGTTCCGTGTATAAAAGACAGTGAGGGCTCTGTGTATAAAAGACAGTGGGAGCTTTGTGTTTCAGAGACAGTGAGAGCTCTCGGTAATACAGACATTGAGATCACTGTGTAATAAAGACAGTGAGAGCTCTGTGTATCAGAGACAGAGAGAGCTCTGTATATCAGAGACAGTGAGAGCTCTGTGTACCAGAGACATTGAGAGATCTGTGTATCAGAGACAGTGAGAGCTCTGCGTATCAGAGACAGTGAGAGCTCTGTGTACCAGAGACATTGAGAGATCTGTGTATCAGAGGCAGTGAGAGATCTGTGTGTCGGTAACAGTGGGAGATCTGTGTATCAGGGACTGTGAGAGCTCTGTATATCAGAGAGAGTGAGAGATCTGTGCATCGGAG
>NW_025139795.1:0-1229 GCF_004010195.1 Chiloscyllium plagiosum | reverse complement strand
AACATTCATGCCCTCAACACCTCAGAAAGCAAATCTGTTGCCCCCTTGGACAGTGTTCATCCCCAAACCTGTTCTCACTGTGATGACCCACAGCCACTCCCAGGGTTGGAGCCCAGGGCCCAGAACATTATTTGAGTCTCTGGTTTGATTATAGAATCCCTAAGATGTGGAAGCAGGTCATTCGGCCTATCAGGTTCACACTGACCTTCGGCAGAGCATCCTACCCTACCCCGTCTATCCCCGGATCCCTTCATTTCCTCTGGCTAACCCACAGAGTCTGCATATCTTTGGACAGTGGGTGGGAACTGGAGCACCTGGAGGATGACACGGGGAGAATGTGCCAACTCCACACAGACAGTCGCCCGAGGCTGGAATCGAACCCCGGGTGGGGTGAGGCAACACTGAGCCCCCGTGACAATCCCACCATCTCCTCCGCGTTGATGGCAGTTTGATGTCTAAACCCGGGGAGTATCGAACTTGTCTGGCGTTTATTTAAGAAAGATTAGGGACAAGCACAATGCCTCCGCAAGCTCAAGATGCTCGATTCCGCCCTAAAAATGCGTATATCATTATCAAAAAGAGACTTTATTCACAACAAAAACTTTACGTACAAACATAGTCACTAAAGTTCGGTTCGGTACAGTCTTTACAACAAGTCTTTGCCATGACATATATACTCCCCTTGGCTGATTAACTGAAATGTTAGGTCTGAGCTGTTCCTTCGTAATTAACATCACAAAGTTACATTGAGAAGGATCTTTGTGAAGTGCCTCTGTTCTGTATCTGTTCTCCCATGTACCCCGCCCTCCGAATACAATACCTTAAAAAGCCTTAAACCTGTTTGTCAACTTTCAGCAGAAGCAGCCTCAGGGGATTGAACACAGACTGAATTACTCAGTGACGCTTGGATCAGGTCAAATTCTCAAGCAAACAGATGGCATCCAAGGAGCTTCGAAATTGACGTTTCGGGCAAAAGCCCTTCACTGAATTACTCAGTGACCCTTGGATCAGGTCAGATCAAATTCTCAAGCAAACAGATGGCTGGGGAAATTCAGCAGTTGAGGTAGCAACGGTGAAGAGAGAGAGGAACAATTCGCATTTCAAGCGACCCTTCCTCAAAACGGTCTGTTCTGAAGGTACTTTCCCGCAGAAGTCACAGGACTTGAAGGTGAATTCTCTCTCTGTCTCTCTCTCCATCTACCTTCAGAGATGCTGCGGGACATGCTTAG
>NW_025139794.1:0-1229 GCF_004010195.1 Chiloscyllium plagiosum | reverse complement strand
GTGTGGTGGGGGGTGTGTGTGGTGGGGGAGGGGAATCAAATGAATGCATAAAGGCTTATTTCTTGACGTTGCATCCTTCTCATTCTGCTTTGGAGGTGGGATAAACCATTACTACTTTAACTTAATAAAACCTTGTAATTGGTTCCAATTGAATACAGTCAAAATAGTTAACTACCTTTTAATCAGAGAAAAGTGTCACCTACGATGGACTTAAATCTATATTGAGACCATCTAAGAAGATTGGAAAGTAGATTTAACAGCTCCCCCCTTTTCACCTGGAAATCAACAGTGATTAGATTCAGGATCAATCTATGGACCAATGGAACATAACATTCATTCAGAAAATAGAAAAGGCCAGTGCTCCAGAAGAATCATATTAGGGTTATGAACATGCTGGTACTTAATAAGAACAGTATAATACATATTCTTTTTAACAAATAAATTGGAAAGTTAGGGTACTGAAATTTTTCGTGTCCTGTCTAGATAGTGATTCATTGTTAAGAGTCATACAGCACAGAACAGGATCTCTGACCCACCCAGTCTGCACCAACTTCATGTCATCCAGAATAGTTACGTTCTTGTTTGATGTTCAAAGTTTTGGAGAAGATTTGTAGTTCGGGTGCTTGTTGTTTTGGTTCTGTTCACCAAGCGGGGAATTTGTGTTGCAGACGTTCGTCTCCTGTCTAGGTGACATCTTTAGTGCTTGGGAGCCTCCTGTGAAGCACTTCTGTGATGTTTCCTCCGGCATTTATAGTGGTTTGAATCTGCCGCTTCTGGTTGTCAGTTCCAGCTGTCCATTGCAGTGGTCGGTATATTGGGTCCAGGTCAATGTGCTTATTGATTGAATCTGTGGATGAGTGCCATGCCTCTAGGAATTCCCTGGCTGTTCTCTGTTTGGCTTGTCCTATAACAGTCGAACTCATGTTGCTTGTCATCTGAGTGTGTGGCTACTAAGGATAGCTGGTCATGTCGTTTCGTGGCTAGTTGGTGTTCATGAATGCGGACCATTAGCTGTCTTCCTGTTTGTTCTATGTAGTGTTTTGTGCAGTCCTTGCATGGGATTTTGTACACTACATTGGTTTTGCTCATGCTGGGTATCGGGTCCTTCGTCCTGGTGAATTGTTGTCTGAGAGTGGTTGTTGGTTTGTGTGCTGTTACGAGTCCTAGTGGTCGCAGTAGTCTGGCTGTCAGTTTAAAAATGTTTTTGATGTATGGTAGTGTGGCTAGTC
>NW_025139793.1:0-1229 GCF_004010195.1 Chiloscyllium plagiosum | reverse complement strand
CCCTGAGGAGTGTTTCTGTACCCCGTCACTGTGGTCCCTGAAGGAGTGTTTCTGTATCCAGTCACTGTACTCCCTGAAGGAGTGTTTCTGTACCCAGTCACTGTGCTCCCTGTAGGAGTGTTTCTGTACCAAGTCGCTGTGCTCTCTGAAGGAGTGTTTCTGTCCCCAGTCACTGTGCTCTCTGAAGGAGTGTCTCTGTACCCAGTCACTGTGATCTCTGAAGGAGTGTTTCTGTACCAAGTCGCTGTGCTCTCTGAAGGAGTGTTTCTGTCCCCAGTCACTGTGCTCTCTGAAGGAGTGTCTCTGTACCCAGTCACTGTGATCTCTGAAGGAGTGTTTCTGTACCCAGTCACTGTGCTCCCTGAAGGAGTGTTTCTGTACCCAGTCACTGTGCTCTCTGAGGAGTGTTTCTGTATCCAGTCACTGTGCTCTCTGGGGAGTGTTTCTGTACCCACTCACTGTGCTCCCTGGACCAGTGTTTCTGTACTCAGTCACAGTGCTCACTGATGGAGTGTTTCTGTACCCAGTCACTGTGCTCTCTGAGGAGTGTTTCTGTACCCACTCACTGTGCTCTCTGAAGGAGTGTTTCTGTACCCAGTCACTGTGCTCCCTGAAGGAGTGTTTCTGTACCCAGTCACTGTGATCCCTGAAGGAGCGTTTCTGTACATAGTCACTGTGCTCCCTGAAGGAGATTTTCTGTACCCAGTCACTGTTTTCGCTGAAGGAGTGTTTCTGTACCCAGTCACTGTGCACCCTGAAGGAGTGTCTCTGTACCCAGTCACTGTGATCCCTGAAGGAGCGTTTCTGTACATAGTCACTGTGCTCCCTGAAGGAGATTTTCTGTACCCAGTCACTGTGCTCGCTGAAGGAGTGTTTCTGTACCCAGTCACTGTGCACCCTGAAGGAGTGTCTCTGTACCCAGTCACTGTGGTCTCTGATGGAGTGTTTCTGTACCCAGTCACTGTGCTCCCTGAAGGAGTGTCTCTGTACCCAGTCACTGTGGTCTCTGAAGGAGTGTTTCTGTCCCCAGTCACTGTGGTCTCTGAAGGAGTGTTTCTGTACCCAGTCACTGTGCTCCCTGAAGGAGTGTCTCTGGACACAGTCATGTGCTCCCTGAAGGAGTGTCTCTGTACCCAGTCACTGTGGTCTCTGAAGGAGTGTTTCTGTACCCAGTCACTGTGCTCTCTGATGGAGTATTTCTGTACCCAGTCACTGTGCTCCCTGAAGGA
>NW_025139792.1:0-1229 GCF_004010195.1 Chiloscyllium plagiosum | reverse complement strand
AACAAGTTGTGTCCAAGTAAATCTACGATGCTGTACTCTGCTACAGACCAGAACGCTGCAGGTGTCAAGAGCAGTGAGTTCGTGCACCATGGTTTAAAGTGATCCTTCTACTAAGGGCTTGAACGTAATCCAAGAGAGTTTCCTGTGTTAGGAGCAATGCTGTGTCATTGGCTAGTTTTGTGGGTCCGGCATCTGTGGGAATGGGTCGTTCCGTTAGCACTTCAAAGGGTGTAATTTCCGTTATTCGGTTTCCCTGTCCTCTTACTATGTAAAACACCAGTGGCGGGCCGTCTGGCCAAGCCAGTCCTGTGTTCTGAGTGACTTTGGGGAGGGTGGTTCTGAGTGTGCCGTTCCTTCTCTCCACCATTCCTGATGACGGTGGGGTGGTACAGAATGTGGTATCTCCAGCATATCCCGAGGGCGTAACAGTCAGCAGTAATGAACTTTGCGGTGAAATGGGCCCCATTCACCGTATGTTTCCAAGCGCCCTGGGATATAAAACTATTGTAATAACGTCCTGCAGGACACATTTTACCACTGCTCTGGTGGATTTTTTTTGTTGATGTGTAATGACTCTATCCATTTTGAAAACATGTCGACAATAACTAGGACATGTTTGTATTCCTCTTTTTGAGGCATATGGGCAAGGTCAGTTAGAAGGTGCGTGAATGCACACTCAGGAACTCGTAGGTAATCATGTTTGGACATCGGCTTCCCGACATTTTCGGTAGAGAGATGAGGCACTGTGACAGCAGGGCTTGGGCAGCTGCACCGAATCCCGCTGCATACCAGGAATGGCTGGCAGCATCTTGCCTGTGTGTCCAATTCAGTGTGCCGCCAGGGCCAATAAGTGCAGGTGGGCTTTCAGGTAGATGATGCAGCCATCGAGGTGGGTAAGAACGTGTAAGGATGGTGATTGTGTGGCACCAATGTGGGCCCATGCGACCCTCTCTTCTGGTGTGGTGGCTTGCTGAGGTGCTCGGATTGCATTGAGAGGGTCAGGGGACTCTGGAGGTTTCACCACCCTGGGGGTCTGCAGGGCATAACTGACAAGGGGTCGTGCGGATTCCCGGGTGGCTGCATAAACTGATGCATTTGCTGAGGTGACGGTGTCGGTGGTAGAGTTGTGGGAGTCATACATTAAAATAGCGACAGCGGCGGATAGCAGGACTGCTTCTCGGATGTTGGCAATGTGCGCAGCATGCTTGATTCGTCTCCCTGCTGAGCCG
>NW_025139791.1:0-1229 GCF_004010195.1 Chiloscyllium plagiosum | reverse complement strand
GGGACAAAGTTCTCTGAGGAAATGATGGATGGAATTATTTTACGCACGGTACTGTGAATATGGCAAATTGGTTTCTTGACGATGACAAATTAGTGCGTCGTTAATGACCCCAGTGGGGAATTCAGCCTCTTTACCCAGACAGCGGGGAGAATGTGAAACACTCTCCCAGGGGGAGTTGTTGAAATGGAGTGCTGCGAATCATCAGACAGCGGCAAGGCAGAACGAGGCCATTCAGCCAGTCAGGCATGTACTGGCTTGCTGCCAGACCATGAGATATAGCAGCAGAATTACACTAGCTCACCCATTGAGGCTGCTGTTCCATTCAATCATGGCTGTTATGTTTCTCAGCCCAATTCTCCTGCCTTCTCCCTGTAACCCTTGATCCCCTTTACCAATTGCGAATGTATTTATTTCTGTCCTAAATACACTCAATCACTTGGCTTCCATAGCCTTCTGTAGCAATGAACTCCAAAGATTCACCACCCTCTAGCTGGAGAAATACCTCCTCATCTCAATTCAAAAGGGTCATCCCTTCACTCGGAGGATGTGCCATTGGCTCCTAGTCTCTCCTACTATTCAAAACATCTTCTCCATGCTCACTGTATCCAAGCTTCTCAGTATTCTTACAACACAGAGGTGAACCCCTCTGTTAATTAAACCAGACACCCAGAAAAGCTCACCTTGCCTCGTAATGTTAAAATATGAGTGACAGGGAACTCCCAAGTTCCACTATATAAAGAAAATAACATCAATTTGGTTTTTATTTAAGTCTAAAAAGTGAACATTAAACAACAACTGCCTAGGGACCTCAATTATCCGAATATCGCATTATCTGAAGGAGATCTCAAGGTCCCGATAGAAACATTATATCAAAGAGCTTTTCAACTCTGATTGTGTCTTTTGTTTGATTAAAAACTATCTCAGCTGACTGAAATGCTGCTGAGAACAATCCTGGACATCAAGACCAGGTACCATCTCCAAATAATGACTGACCCCTCACCCTCTCCCCACACTTTCCCTGGAGTTCTACACAGGGCTGTACCTGAAACCCCCCATTCCCCAGAAATTCTCTCGAATATTGTCCTGTACAGGGCAGAGGTGGAATCTGTCAAAGGTTGTGTGCGTGTGTGCGTGTGCGTGTGTGTGTGCGCCCCCAAAGGCAGCAGCTATCTTACTGCTGGTGTCCACTCCGGATGCCCAGGAGGGGGAGGGGGGTGATGGTGAGGGAC
>NW_025139790.1:0-1229 GCF_004010195.1 Chiloscyllium plagiosum | reverse complement strand
GCTGTGCTCTTCCAGCACCACTAATCCAAAAAATTGAGTAGCTTTACTCAACCCAACACCATAACCTTGTCCCTGTCATCCGAAATCTATCTATCTCCGATCATTGAGTCATTGAGATCTGAAGCACAGAAGAATGCATTTCAGCCTATCACATTTGTGCCAGTCAAAAACAAGCTGTTCTAATCCCATTTTCTATCACTCGGCCCACATCCTTATATGCCTTGGCATCACAAGTGCACACATAATATTTCATCTTGAATACAGGCTTTCTGACAGTGTAGCCTCCTTCAGCACCAGCATTGGATTGTCAACCTGTTTCAGTTGCTCAGGTTTCTGGGGTGGAACGTGAAAGCATAGTTTGTTTGTATCAATGATAAGATTACCCATTGAGCTGTGACTACTAGAGACTGTTTAGGTTTGACCAACAGACTCTGCTGGTTTTATCTCCAGTCTCCAATCACCAGCTCACAACCAAGTAAACACAGAGAATTTTACAGGGATGTGAGAGGGTGGGGAGATAGAGCTACAAGGAAGGTGTTTAGGAACTTGTAAATTGTCAAGAAGCCCAAGGTGTTCAGGGTCATTTCAACCCTATCAGTATTAATGGCAGAGCTTTTGTAACTTAGCGATCCTGGGATCAATCCAATATCTGTTGATATTCTTAAGTTGACTGATGGATGAAGTTATGAATTTATTAATAGAAAGCTAGGAGAATAATTCTCTAAAATCAGTGGAGCACGAGGTTCCATGATCATGACAGATTAGAGATCAGAGTGCGTTATTATTGAAGGTAATCAGAGGGTCATTGTTATGGGGATGGGGAATCTGATGAGATTGGAGCCAACAATCAGCAGCAGTCACTTTGTAGCAGAAGGGAACAGGTGTCCTTTTCTGTAGAAATATCAAAAAGCTGCATTGTAATCAATGAGAATGTCTGACATACAGTTCAAGTTCCCAAACATCGGATCGGTTACAAATTTGCATATCATTAGATTTCTGTCTCAAATTCCCACATTGTGATTTGCATAGTTCTGCCTCCAAATCAAAATGTTTTCCTGATTTGATCAACATCCAGGAGATTTATTTCTGGTCTAATAGGCCATTCTGTTCCTCTGAAGGTATCAGAGTCAAGTTCTGCTCCAGAGTTTGGCTCTATAATCTAGGTTGATATTCCCATTGCCAGCACTGAGTAAGTAGTTAAAAATCACACAACTCCAGATTATAGTCCA
>NW_025139789.1:0-1229 GCF_004010195.1 Chiloscyllium plagiosum | reverse complement strand
CAAGCATGATTTCCCCTTCCTAAATCCATGCTGCCTCTGACCTATCCTGTTACTACTATCCAGATGTGCCGTAATTTCATCCTTTATAATAGACGCCAGCATCTTTCCTTCCACTGAGGTCAGACTAACTGGTCTATAATTACCTGCTTTCTCTCTCTCACCTTTCTTTAAAAAAATCTGCAATGATGTCTGTTCAGAAACAAAATCTTGCTATGTTTCTCTGCTCGTGAATACTGACCTCCATTTACTTCGTACCTACTAAATGAATCACAACATTGTTCCCCAGCTCAGGATCATATCTCACCGATGGCTGAATAGCTGCTAGACTAGGAGCTGCTCAGAAAATGGCAATTTACTTCCCTGAAGATGAAGTGTGTCCCTGTAGTGAATCAAATTAAATCAAAATCAGATCACCTCCTGATCACACAATGGAAGGAAAGGGAGTGGAATGAAACAGTCCAGAATCTGGGAAAGTGACAGATGTGTCAGAGCTTCCAAGAGGTCTGGAACGGCCAGAGGGAGTTTTAGTCCAAAGAGATTCCTCTGGACATGACTATCAATCCTCTGACTGGTTCTGTCATGCAATTAAATCTTTCAGCGACCATGATTAATTATTGTGGGTGGGATAGTTGGAGTTGATGTTAATCAATTAAATTGTTCAGGACATATCGCATGGTGCACATAGGCATTTAAACCTGGTGAGTAGTTTGCTGGGGGATATCTGGCATTATAACAACAATGTCTATCGATTAAAGTTAGAAAGCCTGCCTTCAAATACCACCTTCCTTGAAGGTGTATCAGTTGGTTGCATCCGCGTGAATTGTGGATTAGTTTCAGCATTTCTGCAAGTCTAAGCTAAATTCCACCTCTCCCTGACGTGTGTCCGAACATTCTCTGTCATGTTGATGAAATATACTTCTGGAAGGCAAATTGACAGACTCTATGAAAGTGTCACCAAACGTATTTAATATTCACGACGCTGTTATTATGATATCAGTGATAAGTAATGCAAACGCCCAGTAATCCCCTGTGGGACGGAGCTTTAATGCTACCGCGGGATGTTGAATTTGATATCAATGTGTATCTGGAATGAAATGCATAATGATGGCCATAAAATTATGTTTCTTAAAAAAGTATTTTAAATCTGATTTGGGCAGGCCTACATCGAAACTAAAGAAACTAACTCAGTCGGCAATACATTCTTTGCCTGAAATTGTGAGGTCCAATTA
>NW_025139788.1:0-1229 GCF_004010195.1 Chiloscyllium plagiosum | reverse complement strand
CCTCAAGCCCCATTACTATCGGATATGTAAGTGCTGCTTCAATACCCAGCACTATCAGATACGTAATTGTTGCTTCAAGGACCAGCACTATCGGATATGTCAGTGCTGCCTCAAGCCCCATCACTATCGGATATGTAAGTGTTGCTTCAATCCTCAACACTATCGGATATGCAAGTGCTGCTTCAAGCCCCAGCAATATTGGATATGTAAGTGTGGCTTCAAGCCCCAACACTACCGGATATGTTAGTGCTGCTTCAAGCCCCAGCAATATTGGATATGTAAGTGTGGCTTCAAGCCCCAACACTACCGGATATGTAAGTGTTGCTTCAAGGACCAGCACTATCGGATATGTCAGTGCTGCCTCAAGCCCCATTACTATCGGATATGTAAGTGTTCCTTCAAGACCCATCACTATAGGATATGTAAGTGCTGCTTCAATACCCAGCACTATCGGATACGTAATTGTTGCTTCAAGCCGCAGCACTATCGGATATGTAAGTGTTGCTTCAAGCCCCATCACTATCGGATATGTAAGTGCTGCTTCAAGCCCCAGCACTATCGGACATGTAAGTGTTGCTTCAATCCTCAACACTATCGGATATGTAAGTGCTGCTTCAAGCCCCATCACTATCGGATATGTAAGTGTTGCTTCAAACCCCAGCACTATCGGTTATGTAAGTGCGGCTTCAAGCCCCATCACTATCGGACATATCAGTGCAGCTTCAAGCCCCAACACTATCGGATATGTAGGTGTTGCTTCAAGCCTCAGCACAATTCTATATGTAAGTGCTGCTTCACGACCCATCACTATCGGATATGAAAGTGTTGAGTCAAGCCCCATCACTATCGAATATGTAAGTGTTGCTTCAAGCCCCAACACTATCGGATATGTAAGTGCTGCTTCAAGCCCCAGGACTATCGGATATGTAAGTGCTGCTTCAAGCCCCAGGACTATCGCATATGTAAGTGTTGCTTCAAGCCCCAGGACTATCGGATATGTAAGTGTTACTTCAAGCCCCAGCACTATCGGATATGTAAATGCTGCTTCTCGCCCCAGCACTATCGGATATGTAAGTGTTGCTTCAAGCCCCATCACTATCGGATAGGTAAGTGCTGCTTCAAGCCCCAGCACTATCGGATATGTAAGTGATGCTTCAAGCCCCAGGACTATCGGATATGTAAATGCTGCTTCAAGTTCCAACACTATCGGATATGTAAGTGCTGCTTCA
>NW_025139787.1:0-1229 GCF_004010195.1 Chiloscyllium plagiosum | reverse complement strand
GACACGAATCAGTGCACAGATATCCCCTGGAGAAAGGGGGGACTGAGAGATACCAGTCAGTGCACAGATATCTCCCTGAGAGAGAGAGAGAGGAGACTGAGAGACACCAGTCACTGTACAGATATCTTCCTGAGTGAGAGGCGACTGAGAGACACCAGTCAGTTTACAGATATGTCTCTGAGAGTGAGGGGACTGAGAGAGATCAGACAGTGTACGGATATCTCTGAGAGAGAGAGAGAGAGAGGGGACTGAGAGACACAAGTCTGTGCACAGATATCTCTCTCAGACAGAGGGGACTGAGAGACACCAGTCAGTGCACAGATTTCGCCCTGAGAGAGAGGGGACCATGAGACACAAGTCAGCATACATTTATCTGCCTGAGAGTGAGGGGACTGAGAGACACCAGTCAGGGTACAGATATCTCCCTGAGGGAGAGGGGACTGAGAGATACCAGTCAGTGCACCAATATCTCTCTGAGAGAGAGGGAATGAGAGACACCAGTCAGTGCACAGATGTCTCCCTGAGACAGGGGGGACTGAGAGACACCAGTCAGTGCACAGATATCTCACTGAGAGAGGGAGGAATGAGAGACACCAATCAGTGTACAGATATCTCCCTATGAGAGAGGGGACTGAGAAATACCAATCAGTGCACAGATATTTCCCTGAGAGAGAGTGGGCTGAGAGACACCAATCAGTGTACAGATAGCTCCCCAAGAGAGAGTGGACTGAGAGACACCAATCAGTGTACAGATATCTCCCTGAGATGGAGGGGACTGAGAGACACCAGTCAGTGTACAGATAGCTCCCCGAGAGAGAGTGGACTGAGAGACACCAATCATTGTACAGATATCTCCCTGAGATGGACGGAACTGAGAGACACAAGTCAGTGCACAGATATCTCCCTGAGAGAGAGAGGGGACTGAGAGACACCAGTCAGTACACAGATATCTACCTGAGAGAGAGGGACTGAGAGACGACAGTCAGTGTACAGATATCTCCCTGAGAGAGGTGGGACTGAGAGACACTAATCAGTGTACAGATACTTCCCAGAGAGAGAGGGGACTGAGAGACCCCAATCAGTACACAGATATCTCCCTGACAGAGAGGGGACTGAGGGACACCAGTTAGTGCACAGATATATCCTGGAGAGTGAGGGCACTGAGAGACACCAGTCAGTGCACGGACCAGTCAGTGCACAGATATCTCCCTGAGATGGAGGGGACTGAG
>NW_025139786.1:0-1229 GCF_004010195.1 Chiloscyllium plagiosum | reverse complement strand
TAAATCTCTTCTGAACCTGCTCCGATTTAATGACATCCTTCCTATAACAGCACAACCAGAACTGGGTTTAGAATTCCAGAAGAGGCCTCTCCAACATCCTGTACAACCTCAACATAACATCCCAATTCCTATACTCAAAGATGTGAACAATGAAGGTAAGTGTGCTTGAACACCTTCTTAACCACCCTGTATACATGTAACACGAACTTCAAAGACATGAAGCCCTCGGTCTCTTTGTTCCATATCACTACTTAACGCCTTACTTGTAATGAGTGTAAGTCCTGCCTTCGTTTGTTTTATCAAGATGTAATATTTTGCATTTATTCCAATCCAAAACTACTTTGAGTAAAAGGCAGTAGGAGTATAATTAAGAGGGAAATCAGGAGGCAAAAAAGGGGACACGAGTTAGCTTTGGAAGATAGGGTTAAGGATAATCCAAATGGCTTAGATAAATACATGAAGAACGAAAGGCTAACTAGGGAGAAAATAGAGACCCTCAAAGATCAGCAAGGCAGCCATTGTGTGGAACTGCAGGCGATGGGCGAGATAGGGAAACCAGTATTTTGCATCAGTGTTTACTGTGAAGTACATGGGAGATATAGAATGTAGGGAAATAAATAGTGACATCTTGAAATAAAGTCCATATTACAGAGGAGGAGGAGGTGCTGGATGAGTGGCTAAGGAGCTGGTGCAGGGGAAAAAGGATTCACATTTTTGGATCATTGTGATCCACTCTGGAGTAGAGTTGACCTGCATAAGAAGGATGGATTGTACCTGATTTGGAAGGTGTCTAATATCGAGGCAGGGAGATTTGTTAATGCTACTCGGGAGGCAGTAAACCAGCGAGGAGTGGGTGTGATCGCAAATAGATAGTGAGAAAAGAGGTATCTCTGAGGTTGGTACAGTTCAGAAGGCAAATAGTCATTGCAGGCAAGGGCAAGGCACAGAACAAGGTGGGATGTAGCAGTTACACTGCATTTATTTCAATGCAAGAGGCCTGACAGGGAAGGCAAATGAGCTCAGGGTATGGTTTTGAACATGGCACTGGGATATCATGGGTATTATAGAAAGGACTGGCAGCTTAATGTTTCCGGGTATAGATGCTATAGGAAGAATAGAAAGGAGGACAAGAGGAGGGGGAGTGGCATGTTTGATTAGGGACAGCATTATGGTTGTGCTTAGGGAGGACATTCCTGTGAGTACGTCCAGTGAAGTTATTTGGGTGGAAC
>NW_025139785.1:0-1229 GCF_004010195.1 Chiloscyllium plagiosum | reverse complement strand
TCGGTAAAGAAAACTAATGTTATTACCCGGTCTTGGTTAAGTGAGACTTCACACCCATGACAATGGGCTTTACTTTATATTGGCTTGTGGAATGGCCTCAGAGTCAGGGCAATTAGCGATGGTCACCAAATGCTGCCCTTGGCCGAGATGCCAACATCCCACGAAATAGCAAAATTGAAGGTGAAATCAAATAAAGGAAGTAGCTGAAAATCTGAAACTATAGAAAGAAATGCAAAGAAACGAACAGAAAGTGCTGGGGATCTTTCCTGAACTGAAAGCAGCTGGAAAAGAGTGTGATTAATACCATTGACAGGGAAGTCTGCTTTGAAGGGAAGGAGGAATCAATAGAGAAAGAGGGATATAGAAGAAAAAGAGGAAACAAAGAGAATGATGATCAGCTGGGCTGGAAATAAAATTTGAGATTAACCTCATTTATTTTTCGCCATTCCCATCTTCCTGAATATCATGCCCATGTGAAAGTGAAAATCCTCTTCGAATTTCTTAATAAAATGTGAGATTAACCTCATTTATTTTTCGCCATTCCCATCTTCCTGAATATCATGCCCATGTATATACAGGTATTCCCCGCTTTTCAAAAATTTGCTTTTCGCCACTTCCCTTCCCGAATGACCTACATTAGGGCCTTGTTACGCTAACCAAAATAAATTCGAAGAGGATTTTCACTTTTACGAAGAAAGGCGAAGCTTTTCCCACGTACATTGGTGCTACTGCACTTTACACCATATCAGCTCGCGGACGGTTTCTTTCAGATAGCGAGGGAAACCTATATTTGTCTAAGATCATGTTTTAAGCGATTTGATTCCCCCTGTCAGTATTCCCTGCGTGTGGTCATCTTCTTACATTTGTTAACGGGATATGGGTATCTCTGACTGGGCCAGCATTAGTTCACTTTCGCAGTTGCCCTTGAGAAGATCTTGAGCCAATGCAGTCCACGTGATTGATCTGATTTGATTTGATTTATTTCAGTCAAATGTACAATGGAAAGGTTTGTTTTGCGAGTAGCGCAGGCACATGATAGTAAACAAGAAAACAGAGATCGTGGGGTACTTACACACAGTGAGGCATACATGGTTACAGCTTCACAAGAGATGAGCAAAGCAAAATCGACATTAGCAAGATTAATATTATTTGAAAAGTTAGAGATGTCAATTCGTCAGTCTAATTATAGTAGGGAGGGAAGTGTTCTTGAGCATGCTGCTCCAGGTTTT
>NW_025139784.1:0-1229 GCF_004010195.1 Chiloscyllium plagiosum | reverse complement strand
AACACGTATGTACCATTAGCATCAGAGCCAGGACGAGTAATGTGGAGAAGTCTTCCTGTGCAGTCTCTGTTTCATTGGATTGTCATCGCGGAGCATCAATGTCAACCTCCTGCTATTGTGTTTCAATGGCCTCTTCTGTTAATGTGTTAGTGTCTCAAGTGGCTGAATGACCATTCCTTGTCCCATGGAAGACGTTCAATGACAGTATTGGACGTCCAGTGGTTCCTCCTTATCAGCGTGCTGGACTCACTGGACTCCTTAAATTCCTTTGTAATTGGTGGTAAACAGGAGGATTGAGGGACTCTGCACGAGAGGCAGCAACATGAGGTGGAGAAGTCAACATTTCAGGTAAAACCGTTCTTCAGGACTTCGGGGGGTTTAGGAGCACCTGCAGTTAAAGAGGGAAGGAGTGGTTCGGGTGGCGAAAACAGTAGAATGATGAGGTAGGAATAGGTGAACAGACGTCCTGGGTTCAACTTGATCGGTTGATGGGAGGGGTGAATCTAGTAGGGAGCTGGGAGATTGGGTGATTCGGTGGAATGGAAGGCAGGACGTGAGACTGGAAAGGGAGTTGGGGCCTGGTTGGGAAGAGTATTTGAAATTGGAGAACTTACTGTTGAGTCCTCCAGATTGTAGACTGCCAAGGTGGAATGCAAGCTGTGAGAAAATTAAACATTGCAGTACAGTTCAAGTCCTTCGGCCCGAAATGTTGCTCCGATCTGTGAAACCAATTTGAAGCCCTTCAAACCCACACTATTCCTTTTTCACTCGTATGTCTATCCAGTGATCATTTTGACTAGTTTACCACAGTTGTAGGCAGCGTATTACACGCCCATTAGACTGTCTCAGTAAAGAAACTACACCTGGCATCTGTCCTACATCAAACGTCCCTCAATTTAAAGCTATGCCCATCGTGCGAGCTATCACTATCCAAGGAAAACACTCGTACTTCTCCCCCATCTAACCATCCGATTATCTTGTATGTCTCAATTACTTTCCCTCTCAACCTCTTCTCTCTGACGAAAACAGCCACAATCTTCTGCGTTTTTACAATTAAGAACTTCTCTCCGTAACAAGCAACATCCCCGTAAATCAATCTCTTCTGAACCCACTCCAAAGCTTTCGCATCCTTCCGATATTGCAGTGACCAGGGCTGTACACAACACTCAGAGTTTTGTAAAGCTCAGCATGACCTCGTCGTTCCAAAACACAATCACTCTATCAATAAA
>NW_025139783.1:0-1229 GCF_004010195.1 Chiloscyllium plagiosum | reverse complement strand
CTCACACACACTTGCACTCACACAGTGCCAACAGAGTCAGGTGACTCCTGTCCCCTGGCTGTAACCGTTTGCCCTCAGGGGAGGTCACACAAGGAGTTTCCCAAGTGGCCTTTCCCCGCTTTGGGAGCCTTGGGATTCAGACCCCCCTCAGCCCCCTCCGAAGGCTGATTAACCGTTTCTCATTACCAACAACTCAACAGAGAGCTCAGCTCTCTCTCTGTCGCTCTCCCTGTGCAAATTCTCCCAAAGCTCCGCATCAGGACACAAGTGCAAGAATAGCTAAATCCGGGGCGGCTGAACAACCGCCTGGACCTAACTGTACCTCCCCCCTCCCCCCAAAGCACCCCAACCCCCCTTCCCCACCCAGCGTTCCGGACAGCAACACCTCTGCGGACCGGAGGCCACGTGACAACCTATCAACAGCCTCTGATCTCGCAGAGGGAGCTCTCACTCACCGCACCTCCCCCCTGGCAACTGTCAGATTCTCGCGACGGCGCCCTGAGGGAGTGACCGGGAGGGCCGCCTGACTCCCTCTGCCCCGAAAACCCTCGGACGCACGCCAACCCCACCCCCGCCCCCCTCCTCTGATGGAGGAGGGGGCTGCCATCTGGTCGGACTGTGGGGGCGGAGGGATTAGGGCGTGAGTGAGGGAGACGGGAGAGAAACACAAGCCAGGGCGCCAAACAACCGTTGAGGGCTTGTTACAACCCGCCTCACACCCCCCCTCCCACCCCACCCTGAACCCTACCCTCCCTCGAAAACCCCGTCTCCCACCCATCCCCCCCACCCAAAACTATCCCACTCCCACCCCCACCCCCCGCTAGGGCCTCTGCTGGGTGAGGCCAGCCTCGGGGAGTTGCCGGAAGATTCCGCGGAGGGTCTCCAGCTCCTGGGTGAGCTGTTCGACCTTGGAGCGCAGCCTCTCGTTCTCGCTGAGGTACTGCAGGGCTTTCTGCTGGGTCTCCAAGTTCCTGCGTTTGGCCTTATCCCGACTTTTCCGAACCGCGATGTTGTTCCTCTCCCGCCTCAGACGGTACTCCACCGTGTCCTTGTTCAGCGGCTTCTTGCCCTTGCAGCCCGCGGCCGAGCGGTCACCTCCCACTGCCGAGACCGTCGCGGAGGACGTGACGGGCAGCGATCCCTTCAGACAGGTGGAATCTCACAGTTAGGGCATCGTCAAACACGGCCGCAGAAGGTCCCTCAGCGCTGACCCTCCGACAGTGCCCACT
>NW_025139782.1:0-1229 GCF_004010195.1 Chiloscyllium plagiosum | reverse complement strand
TGCTCCTCACATGCTGTCTGACGTGCTGTGCTCCTCCAGTACTACACTTTCGACTCTGAGCTCCAGCACCTGCAGCCCTCACTTTCGCTTAACTTTTCAGGGGAAATGGTCGAGCTCAGTTACCACCTTGGTTAATCTCCTTTGACCACCCTCCCGTGCAATCTCACGTTTCATGAACGCTGGCGATCAGAACAGAACAAAATTAGCCAGAGAAAAGCAGAAATATCGGAACAAAATCAGCAGGTCTAATGGATCTGGGCAAACGATCCTCCTTTGGAACGAATGGTATGTGCACGTGGGGCAGGGTTTAAAATGATTGAGCTCAATGTTGTGTACTGAAGATTGTGTGGTCTCTCAGTAGGAAATGACGTGCTGCTCTTCCAACTCGCGCTGTGCTGTGTGGGAGCGCTGCAGCATACCAAACTGACATGGAGGCGTGGGAACACAGTGGGATGTTGCAGTAACAGGAACCTGGAAGCTCAGAGTCTTAGTTTGCTTGCCGACAGAACGTATGTGTACTCATGTTTGTCACCCGCTTTGTTTTTCTCTCCACAGTCTCGATGAGACCACATTCTGAGCAGGAAATGCAGTTTGCTAAATTGAGTGATGGGCAGATAAGTCAGTGGAACCTTACACAGTGAGGGGAGACATCGTAAACGGGCAGCGTTACACCTTCTGGGATTTCGTGTAATGGTGCCAAATGGGGAAGTGCTGCGGGCCAAGGAGGATTGGACGATGGTGCACAGAGAACAATTGTCCTGAATAATGCCGGTATTCAGTGGTGTGGAGCAGTGGGCAAAGGGCAGTGGAATGCATATCTTCTTGAGCTACCTGCTATCAGTAAACACCTCACTACGGAGCAAAAGTATGAAATGATTTTCATTTCAACAACAGTACCAAGTGCAGCTTGAGAAGTTACGTGTTTGCACTGTCACTGTCATTGTGTCTCCCCGGGAGCAGTACTACTCCCCTACGCTGATTCAGACGGCACAGTTCTTCCTGTGACATGTCCCTTCGAGAATGGAAGGACAGGTATCAATAATCCATACTTGGAACAGAGTATCTGTATTACTCAATAACAATTGCTTAACTATCCTAACACCTTTTCAAATCACTTGACCCACATCCTTGTATGTCTTGGCATCATAAATTCACTATGGAATACTTCGGAAAGTTATGTGGATTTCTGTCTCTTCGACCCTTGCATACACTGTGTTCCCCATTTCAAC
>NW_025139781.1:0-1229 GCF_004010195.1 Chiloscyllium plagiosum | reverse complement strand
TCACTCCCCCTCTCCCTGCTCCAGGACTCGCTCCCCTCTCCCTGCTCCGGGACTCGCTCCCCTCTCCCAGCTCTGGGTCCCATTGCCCTCGCACTACTCCATGACTTGCTTTAACAATACATAACAGACATGTTTGTCCTCACATGTTTCTTTCTCCATCAGAATAAGCTTCGACCCAGTGGAAATGCTGGCCCTATTGGAATGCTGCAGGGCAGTTACAATGAAGACAAGGCAGCCACTTTAAGCATTGCACCGGTTAAAGCTATGCCTGTAATGATGGCGTTATGCAGATACATCTCCATCAGAGTGATTTTATTTTTGTTTAAACATTTTAAACATTATGCAATACATAATTACTCACAAAGGGAATGAATGAAAATAAAAATTTTCAGACAATTTGCTAATCTTTAACTTTCCTGTGAGTCTGAGTGTGCTGGTGAGATCCCTAATTCGGTGTTTGTTGTATTTTTGTCTCACATTCTGATACCGAAATTTAACTTGAAGGAAAGGAGATAAGAAGTCCAACCTTTTTATCATATTCATCACAATTAGACTTGACAAAAGAGGCCTTATTTTGTTTAGCGTGAGAGGAGGGTGATGATTGGATGGCCATCTTGGTATCGAGATATAGCAAGAGTACATCGAGATACTGTCAATCTTAATTCTCAATTCTGATTCTCACCGTGTTGCTGTGGAAATGCAGCACTCTCTGTCAATCTCTATGACTCCTTGTTACCATGAGAAAGGTGCAACATTTGTACAAATTCCTTTCGCCTACATAAATCCCAGCATGGTTTTTTTGTGTATGTAGGAATTGCAATGTGTATATTGATTGGTGAATGTAGGTTTTTGTAGACAGTGAAAGAAAATTCATTGGTTTCTCAACTAACACATTGCAGAAGGAGGAACTAGACAGATGGTAAATTAGTAACAGGCTGAAGGGTTATGGGGAACGGGCAGGAAAGTGGATTGAGACCCCAAGCTGGGATCAGCCATGGTGGGATTAAATAGCAGAGCAGGCTCGAGGGGCTGAATGGCCTCCTCCTGCTCCGAGGTCTGATGTTCTTGTAAAGGAAGCTTGTTTGATTGCCCCACTTAGTGGTAAACATGAGCACAGGATGATGTTTCTGAAGGCTTAAAAATAATGTACTTGATGCAACTGTGAATTCAAATATTGCAAACTGATCATGTACATATGAAATATCAAAGGAGGAGGACTCAGTGGTCAA
>NW_025139780.1:0-1229 GCF_004010195.1 Chiloscyllium plagiosum | reverse complement strand
AAGGGTAGTAGGGATATTCCGGGTAACTACAGAAAAGTGAGCCTGACGTCAGTAGTGGGAAAGTTGCTGGAGAGGGTACTGAGGGATAGGATCTATTTATATTTGGAAAAGAATGGGCTTATCAGTGATAGGCAACATGGTTTTGTGCGGGGGAGATTGTACCTTACCAACTTAATAGAGTTCTTCGAGAAAGTGACCACGTTGATTGTTGAAGGAAGGGCTGTAGATGTCATATATATGGACTTTAGTAAGGCATTTGATAAGGTTCCCCATGGTAAAGTACTGGAGAAAGTGAAGTCACATGGTGTGCAGGGTGTTCTAACTAGGTGGATAAAGAACTGGTTGAGTAACAGGAGACAGAGAGTAGTAGTTGAAGGGAGTTTCTCGAAATGGAGAAAGGTGACCATTGGTGTTCCACAGGGATCAGTGCTGGGCCACAGTGTTTGTGATATACATAAATGATCTGGAAGGGGGCACTGTTGGTATGATCAGCAAGTTTGCAGATGATATGAAGATTGGTGAAGTAGCAGAAAGCATAGGGGACTGTCAAAGAATACAGGAGAATATAGATAGACTGGAGAGTTGGGCGGAGAAGTGACAGATGGAGTTCATTCCAGGCAAATGTTAGGTGATGCATTTTGGGAAGTCTAATTCTAGAGCGAATTATACAGTAAACAGAAGAGCCTTGGGAAAAGTTAATGAGCAGAGAGATCTGGGAGTACAGGTCCATTGTACCCTGAAGGTTGCTGCACAGGTGGATAGAGTGGTCAGGAAGGCATATGGCATGCTTGCCTTCATCGGACGGGGTATTGAGTATAAGAGCTGGCAGGTCATGTTAAAATTGTACAAGACATTGGTTCGGCCGCATTTAAAACATTGTGTACAGGTCTGGTTGCCACATTACCAAAAGGATGTGGATGCTTTGGAGAGGGTGCAGTGAAAGTTTACGAGGATGTTGCCTGGTATGGAAGGTACTAGCTATGAAGAGAGGTTGAGTAGGTTAGGATCGTTTTCATTAGAAAAAAGGAGATTCAGGGAGGACCTGATTGAGGTCTACAAAATCATGAAGGTATAGACAGGGTAAATAGAAATAAGCTTTTTCCCAGGATGAAGGATTCAATAACACGAGGTCACACTTTCAAGGTGAGAGGTGAAAAGTTCAAGGAACACACATGCGGCAATTACTTTATACAGAGGGTAGTAGGTGCCTGGAACGTGTTGCCAGCAGA
>NW_025139779.1:0-1229 GCF_004010195.1 Chiloscyllium plagiosum | reverse complement strand
TAATCTAATCTAAAAAAAAAAACCCAAAACTAGTTATCCATGAGCTGCTGTGATCTATCAAAATTATATTCAACCATAACCTGCAACCTATCTTTGCATATCCTCACTCTACCATCATTTGTATGAAATAAGATCAACCTTTGTCCAATGGAGTGTGCAGAAGGGGATACTGGATGCAGCACCATATATACCTAAAAATAAGGTGTCAAGGATGCTATCATCCTGGACTCCTTGCCAGCCAAATCATGGAAACAGCATGCAATAAACAGGGTTAAACTACTCCATAATGAACAGATCAGATCTAAGCTCAGCAGACTTGCATTTAGTTCTGAATGGTCATGCACAATTAAATTACTGACAGAAAGAGGAAGCTCCACAAATATCCACATCCTCAATGAGAGGGGAGCCCAGTACACCAGTGAAGAAGACAAGGATGAAAAGAATTAAATCCATATTTAGATCGAAATGTTGAGGTGGATGATCTATTGTGTCTCATTCAGTGGTCCCTAGCATCACATATGCCAGTCTCCATCCAATTCTATTCACTCTACATGGTAGCATGATACAGCTGAAGACACTGTATACTACAAAACCTATGGAGCCAGTCAACATTTCAGCAATAGTACTGAAGAGTTGTACTCTAGATTTACCTGTCACATTTCGAAGCCTTTCTAGGATAACATCACTGGCATCTGCTCAGTATTTTTAAACCCATGTATGTCCTGTGCATGAAAAGTGGACAAATTCCATCCAGCCAATTATTAGCGTAGTTGACTGGATGGTTGGTTTGTGATGCACAGTGATGCCAACAGCACAGATTCAATTTCCATGCCAGCTAAGGTCAACATTAAGGACTCACTGTCTCAAACTCTTCTTTCTCTTCAGGATGGTGACACTCATGTTAAGCTCACCGCCAGGTGTATGTCACTAAGGAAACAGCAGCATATCATCTTCTGGGGCAACGATGATGCTTACTTTACTGAGTACACACTTGATCATCAGCAAAGTGATGGAAGGGATCATCAATGGTGCAATTAGTCAACAGTTGCTCAGTAATAATCTGATCAATGGTGCTCAGTTGTGTTCCACCATAGCTTTTAAAATCCTGACCTCATTAAGGCCTTACTCCAAACATGGATAAAATAACTTAACTCTTATGTGAGACTGACTTCACTTGACATCAAGGATGCATATGGGAGGATCCAAGATGGCGGCGACCCAGTAAGACT
>NW_025139778.1:0-1229 GCF_004010195.1 Chiloscyllium plagiosum | reverse complement strand
TATGCACTTTATTTTTTTATTGTCAAATGTTAGACCATTCACCCAAACTATTCATATTCATTTTTAAACTTCTTACATCTCCATTCCGAAGTAACTTCACACCGATGTTAGCATCATCTGAAAAATTGGTTATAGCATTTTCTATCTTGTCAACCGAGTAATAATATTGATGAAAAGTAGTTAAGGCATGAGAACTGAAATCTGTGGCACCCCACAAGGTACATTTGCCAGAAGAAAATGACACATTTATTCCATCTGACTGCATTTAGTTGGTTCACCAATGCTCCATCCAAGCTCATAAATTACTCCTAAACCCATGTTGTCTGATCTGAACACTTACTGTTTGGAAAAGCAACGCATCCAATCCCTTCTGGAAGAGCAGGTATATTCCATCTCCAGGATTCCCACTATCCTCCTTGTTTGTGACATCTTCAAATAAGCTGAAAATGTGTTGCTAGAAAAGCGCAGCAGGTCAGGCAGCATCCAGGGAACAGGAGAATCGACGTTTCGGGCATAAGACCTTCTTCAGGAATGAAGAAGGGCTTATACCCGAAACGTCGATTCTCCTGTTCCCTGGAAGCTGCCTGACCTGCTACGCATTTCAGCAACACATTTTCAGCTCTGTTCTCCAGCATCTGCAGACCTCACTTTCTCCTCACATCTTCAAATAACTCAAACAAACAATTCAAATACGATTTAGCCTTCGTAAAACCATATTGACTCTGACGAATTGTGGTTTAAGTTTGAAAATGTCCTGAACAATGGACACTAACAATTGGCCTTAAATTACAATAGTTTATTGTTACACTTTAGTCCCTAATGTATGCCATTATTTCAAGTTGTTCCCTTTTGAAAACTTTTACGTTTTCTTTGAATTCCTGTTTCATGGGCACACGTTTTTAAAATATTTGTTCCAATTGCTGTGTAAGAGCCATGTGTGGCTGAATGGACTCATCATCCTGATCTGTACAAACTTGATGGGCTGATGTCTTTCTGGTGTTCCCATGTTGTCGTTTCCAAAGACAAAATGACCTCCTTCTGTTGATGTGTTTGAGGGTTGGGGGATTATGGAATCTTCCTGTCGCTGTGTAACAGCTAGAGGGGATTATTGGCCTCCTCATAATTCTGCATCATAGGCTGGAGATACTGAACGGTCTCCTCATGCATCCCTGAGATGGGAACGAGGGAGTGATTGATCTTATGTTCCCTTACAACTGACACGTGTCTGA
>NW_025139777.1:0-1229 GCF_004010195.1 Chiloscyllium plagiosum | reverse complement strand
GAGTAATGCCATCTCTGTGTTTAAAGTGGATTTCTTTCCCTCTGTTTCTCTCCCTGACCATGATTAAGAGCTCTGTCGTGTCAGTGATGCCAGCCACATGTAGTTTCAGAGTCAATTCATTCTCTGGATTCCCAATCATCTTCACCACATTGTATGTTTCCTCTTTTGGTTTGATGCCTTATCACTCATGGCTGCCTTGTCCGCCCATGAGCATATTTCATCTTCTTTGCGATGAATTTCTGATATCCTCCGAATTATCCACAGACATTCCTGCCTTTGCTGCTCCATGGACTTCCTTGCTCGGCTCCCTTTCCAATTAACTCTGGCCAGCTCCTCATGAATGTTTTTGGAGTAACATTGCTCAATTATAATCACATTACATTGAGAAGAGAGCAATAGATATAAAGCGAATGTAAGACCTTTGAGAGAAGAGACGCGAGGAATAATGGGTGGATTTCTTAACTAGCAACAAAGAGAGAAAGAGAGACAATATAAATGAAGAAATGTGCAAAATGAGAAAACCAGATCTTCGAAAGGAATGGATGAACATCCCCCAATATTTTGGAAATTCCTGTGTGCTGTGGTCCTTTGTACAGTGCATGTACAACACAGTAATATGTTCAAATGCTGAGTCTGATGCCAGAATATTTGTCTCTAATAATATGACAGACACTAGCTTTGGAAAGAACCCCAGCAGACCAATATATTTAATTCCTGGTAGAAAGTGGATTAACTGAAATACGTTGGGATACCAGAAGCTAGAATTTGGAGCATATATCCTGATAAGAATGAGAGATTAGAGTAGTGAGTTCCAGAAAGGGAGGCAACGTTGAGAGAATTGGAACATATTACGTTAGATGAGCATCAAATAACTTTTTAATGTTTTATAAATTTTATACTGTGTCTCTGTACATTTACAATGTATTGTGCACATGTGAAAAATGTTATTCATCTGCACACACATTGATTAAACAGTGTAAATAAAATGATTTTTCTGCCATTTAAAAAGTCCTGTTGTCGTGTTAACAGGATACATCTGCACCAACGGGCCACCAAAAGACACGACCCATTATCACTATATTCCATACATACAAAGAAGGGCGCTACTTTTACTGGGACAAAGCACACACACATGCTAAGACAAGCAGGGACCTTCTTAGAGGAATGACATTCTAACCAGAAGTCCATCAATAAATGCATCAATTTAGATTCTATCTACCTTCTCTTGT
>NW_025139776.1:0-1229 GCF_004010195.1 Chiloscyllium plagiosum | reverse complement strand
CCCTTAAGGATTCTGAAGACACGGTCTGAGATGCTGGAGATCAGAGTGGTGCTGGAAAAGCGCAGCAGCTCAGGCAGCTTCCGGGGAGCAGGAAATTCCTGATGAAGGGCCTTTGCCCGAAACGTCGGTTTTCCTGCTCCCCGGATGCTGCCTGACCTGCTGCGCTTTTCCAGCACCACTCTAATCCTGACAATAATGCTCAGGCCTGCCCTTTGACCCACACCTTGCAAAGTGTCACTTGGTCAATGTTACCCCCCCCTCCCCAAACTCACTTATGTGTCGGAGCGGGGGGCTGGGGGGGGGGCATTCTCGGGGGGTGACACAGAGGTTTGGGGCCACCCCCTCTGCCAAAGGATCCCTGATATTCCCTCAAATTAATTATGTCCCTAATTTCCACTGGAGGGATATGTCTGATCTTTTTCCTAATGTTAGATTAGATCACTGACAGTGTTAGAAACAGGCCCTTCAGCCCAACCAGCCCACACCGACCCTCCGAAGACTGTGGGAGGAAACCGGGGCACCCGGAGGAAACCTACGCAGACAATGTGCAAACTCCACACGGAGAGTTGCCCGAGGCTGGGATTGAACCCGGGTGCCTGGCGCTGTGAGGCAGCAGTGCTAACCACTGTGCCATCAAAGGTTCCAGCAATAACGGAACTGGTCTTTCTCAAAGCCGACACTAACTCTGAAGCAGTTATCTCTAAATCAAGTCATCCCACAAAGCTCTATCCCCACAACACCATGCCAACCAGGGTAAATCTTCTTTATATCATTCACAGTGCATACACTAACTGGTATTGTCCATCCCTAATTGCCCAGAGGGCAGCTCAGAGACAGTCGTATTGCCCTAGGTCTGGCGTCCCACGTAGGTCAGACCAAGTAAAGATGCAGATTTCCCTCCCTAAAGGACATTCGATGGGTTTTGCTGACAATCGGTGAGTGTTGTCATGGTCACCAGTGCCAAGACTTGAATTTAAATTCCACTCCATTGGCACTGCACCAGAGAATCCATTAACAGAGCCAGCTCAATGGTTTCTGACAGGAAAACATGTCAGTTAGAGTCAGTCAGTCCAGGGCAGGAGATGTGGGTCAAAATGGCAGGAAATTAATAAGGACACAGCAGGAACTTACTCAAAACGGAAAATGCCAAAACTCAAGAGTGATTCTCACATTTTCTGGGACATGAATTGGGGGTCAGGGCAGCATCCAAGGGAGTAAACCAACCCCAT
>NW_025139775.1:641-1228 GCF_004010195.1 Chiloscyllium plagiosum | reverse complement strand
CGCTCTCTCTGTCTTTCTGTCCCACTCTCTGTCTATCCATCCCTCTCTCTCTGTCCCTCACTCTCTCTGTCCCTCAGTCTCAATCTTTGTCCTTCTCTCGCTCTATCTGTGTGTGTGTCTCTCTGGCCCTCTCTCTCTGTTCCTCTCTCTCTGTCTCTCTGTCCCTCTCTCTCTCTGTGTCCCTCTCTCACTCTCTCTCTGCCCCTCAGTCTCTCTGTCCCTCAGTCTCTTTCTCTGTCCTCTCTCTCTCTCCATCTCTCTGTCGCCCTCTCTCTCTCGCTCTCTCTGTCTCTTTGTCTGTCCCTCACTCCCTGTTTATCTGTCCCTCTGTCTCTCTGCAACCCTCTCTCTCTCTGCCCCTCTCTCTCTCTCAGTGTCCCTCTCTCTCTGTCCCTCTCTCTCGGTCCCTCTGTCTCTCTATCCACCTCTCCCTCTCTCTGTTCCTCTGTCTCTCTGTCCCTCTATCGCTCTCTGTTCCTCTCTCTCTGACTCTCTGTCCCTCTCTCTCTGTCGCTCTGCCCCTCTCTCTCTCTCTGCCCCTCTCTCTCTCTCTCTGTCCCTCTCTCTCTCTCTGTCTCTCTGCACCC
>NW_025139775.1:0-612 GCF_004010195.1 Chiloscyllium plagiosum | reverse complement strand
TCTCTCTGTCCCTCTCTCTCTCTGTCTCTCTGCACCCTCGCTCTCTGTCCCTCTCTCTCTCTTTCTCTCTGTCCCCCCTCTCTCTGTCCCTCTTTCTCTCTCTAACACTCTGTCCCTCTCTCTCTGTCTCTCTGTACCGCTCCTTCTCTCACTCTGTGTTCCTTTCTCTCTCTCTGTTCCATTATCTCTGTGCCGCTCTCTCTCTGTGCCCCATCTCTCTCTCAATCTCTGTGTACTTCTCTCTCTTTCTCCCTCTCTCTCAGTCTCCCTCTCTCTCAGTCTCTCTCTCTCTCTCTATCTCTGTCCCTCTCTCTCTCTCTCTCTGTCCCTCGGGCTCTCTGTCCCTCTTTCAATCTGTCTCTCCTTCCCTCTAGCCCTCTGTGTCCCTCTGTCCCTCTCTCTCTTTGTCCCTCTGTCCCTCACTCTCTCTGTCACTCGGACCCTCTCTCTCTCTCTGTCCCACTCTCTCTGCCCCTCGGTATCTCTGCCCCTCTCTCTCTCTCTCTCTGTCCCTCTGTCTCTCTGTCCCACTCTCACTCTGTCCCTCTATCCCTCTCTCACTCTGACTCTCTGTACCTCTCTCTGTGTCTCTCTGTCCCTCTGTCTCTCTGT
>NW_025139774.1:0-1228 GCF_004010195.1 Chiloscyllium plagiosum | reverse complement strand
CTCTGACTCGGACACGAGGGGTGTGTATCGGACTGTACCACATCTGTTGTATCTTAAGAGGCCACAGTTAGAGCTTTGCATTCAGTTCTATACAAAAGGGAAGTGGAGGCTTTGGAGAGAGTGCAGAAGAGGTTTGCCAGGATGCTGTCTGGATTAGAGGAGATGAACTGTAAGGAAAGACTAGAAAACTTAGGTTGCTTTCTCTGGAGTGGCAGAAGCTGAGGGGAGATTTGATAGAAATATATAAGATTATGGGATGTACAGATAGGATTGAAGGTCACATTATTTGCCTCTGAATTGAAATGTCTGATACTGGGGAGCATGCATTCAAGGTGAGAGGGGGTTAGTTCAAAATCTTTCTACACAGAGAGTGGTTGGAGACCTAAACGCACGGCCAGGGGTGGTGATGGAGGCAGGTACGATCGGGGTGTTTAAGGATCTTTTAGATATAAATATGCATGAATATGCAAGAAATGGAGGGCTATGGCAGGCAGAAATGATTAGTTTAATTTGGCATCAAGTTTAACATAACTTTCTGGGCTGAAGGGCCCAATCCTGTGCTGTACAGTTCTATGTTGTATGTTTATTTTTGGAGGTTAAATGCAAGAGGAAATAATACAGTAGATGGCAGGATCCTTCGGAGTATTGATATACAGAGGGATCTCGGAGTGCCAGGATACAGCTCCCTACAAGTGGAAGTACATGTCGATAAGGTGCTGTAGAGGGTGTATGGCATGCCTGTGTTCATTCTGCCAGGACACAGCTCCCTAAAGTGGAAGTACATGTCGATAAGGTGCTGTAGAGGGTGTATGGCATGCCTGGGTTCATTCATTGGCACATTGAATAGAAAAGTTGGCAAGTCATGCCGGTTGGCAGCTGTAAGTAAACAGTTAGGTTCCAGTGCAGTTGGGAATGCTGTTCTGGTTATCCCACGGTAGGCAGGACGTGGAGGCTTCGTGTGTAACATTATGAGAAGCAGGAATGGAGTGCAGAGTCGGAGTCATGTTTCGAGGATGGAGATGTCAAATACAAGGTTTTATTGATAAGGTGAGAGGGAGAAAGTTTAAAGGAAGTGTGTGAGGCAACAGTTTCTTTCCTGCGATATGTGGTAGATGCCTAGGAGGTCCCGGGATAGCAGCAGACGTGAAAGTAACGCCTGAGAGACATTTAGATGGGGATGTGCCCAGGCTGGAAGAGAGGGAAATGGGTCCTGTGCAGCCAGATGGAA
>NW_025139773.1:0-1228 GCF_004010195.1 Chiloscyllium plagiosum | reverse complement strand
TGAGATAAGGACCCACGGTGTTAGCGGTCAGGTTCTAACATGGATAAAAGGTTGGCTATCTGGCAGAAAGCACAGTGGGGATAAAATGGTCCTTTTCAGGATGGCAGCTGGTGACCAGTAGTGTTCCACAAGGGTCAGTGTTGGGAGCACATCATTTCACTTTGTAGGTTAATGATTTGGACGGCAGAACTGAGGGAATTTTGACTACGTTTGCAGATGATGCAAAGATAGGTGGAAGGACATGTAGTATTGAGGAGACAGGGAGCCTGCAGGAAGATTTAGACAGTTTAGGAGAACGGGAAAAGGAGTAGCAGATGGAATACAATGTGGGAGAGCGTGGGGTCATGCACTATGGTATGAAGAATATAGGCATGGACTATTTACTAAATGGGAAGAAAATTCAGAAGTCTTAATTCAAAGAGACTTGGGATTCCAATTCCAGGTTTCGCCGACGATAAACTTGCAGGTTGAGTTATTATTTAAGAAGGCAAATATGATTTTATCATTCATCTCGAGAGGACTACAATGCAGGGACAGGACTGGCTGTTGCAGGTTCCAGGGTTTAAATGTTTTAGTAGGGTCAGAGGTGGGGGTAAAAGAGAGGGAGGTGTGGCATTGCTTGTCAAAGATAGTATTACAGCGGTGGAAAGGACGATGGATGAAGACTCGCCATCTGAGGTAGTTTGGGCTGAGGTTAGGAATAGGAAAGGTGAGGTCACCCTGTCAGGAGTCTTTTATAGGCCTCCTAATAGTCATAGAAACGTAGAAGAAAGGATTGCGAGGATGATTCAGGAGAAGAGTAAAAGTAATAGGGTGGTTGTTATTTGGGCTTTAACTTTCCTGATATTGATTGGGAAAACTATAGCTCAAGTTCGTTAGATGGGCCGGTGTTTGTCCAATGTGTGCAGGAGGGTTTCCTGACACAATATGTCGACAGGCCAACAAGAGGTGAGGCCATACTGGATTTGGTTCTGGGTGACGAACCAGGCTAGGTGTTAGAATTAGATGTAGGTGAGCACTTTGGGGACAGTGACCACAATTCGGTGACTTTTACTCTAGTGATGGAGAGGGATAGGT
Source organism: Chiloscyllium plagiosum (assembly GCF_004010195.1). NCBI lineage: Eukaryota > Metazoa > Chordata > Chondrichthyes > Orectolobiformes > Hemiscylliidae > Chiloscyllium > Chiloscyllium plagiosum. The sequence goes on along the minus strand of NW_025139773.1, from coordinate 151 downwards.
GTGCACTGCAGGGCAAGATTTATAGCTGGGGGCAGGGAAATTATGATGCGGTGAGTCATGTCTTAAGATGCGTGGCTTGGAAAAGTAGGCTTCAACGCAAGGGCGTAATTGATATGTGGAGCTTGTTCAAAAGCAAGTATTGAGTCCTTGA
>NW_025139772.1:0-1228 GCF_004010195.1 Chiloscyllium plagiosum | reverse complement strand
GCACATAATATAGAGAACAGCAGTTCCCATGTCTAATATAGAGGTGGCACAGTGGTTAGCACTGCTGCCTCACAGCGCCAGAGACCCAGGTTCAATTCCTGCATCAGGCGACTGACTGTCTGGAGTTTGCACGTTCTCCCTGTGTCTGCGTGGGTTTCCTTCGGGTGCTCCGGTTTCCTCACACAGTCCAAAACTGTGCAGCTCAGGTGAATTGGCCATGCTAAATTGCCCGGAGTGTTAGGTGCAGGGGTAAATGTAGGGGAATGGGTCTGGGTGGTTGCGCTTCGGCGTGTCATTGTGGACTTGTTGGGCCGAAGGGCCCGTTTCCACACAGTAAAGTAAACTAATCTAATATAATCTATAATATAGAGAAAAGCAGTTCCCATGTCGAATAGAGAGAACAGCTGTCAATGTGTACAATATAGAGAACAGCAGTCCCTGTCTATACTATAAAGAACAGCAATTCCCATGCCTAATATAGAGAACAGCTGTCGCTGTGTATAATATAGACGACAGCAGTCCCTGTGTATACTATAGAGAACAGCAATTCCCATGTCTAATATAGAGATCAACAGTCTCTGTGTCTAATATAGAGAATAGCAGTACCTGTGTATAATACAGAGAACAGCAGATCCCATGTATAATATAGAGAACAGCAGTCCCTGTGTCTAATGTACAGGACAGCTGTCCCTGTGCATAATATAGAGAACAGCAGTTCCCATGTCTAATATAGAAAACAGCAGTCCCTGTGTATAATATAGAGAACAGCAGTTCCCATGTCTAATATAGAGAAGAGCAGTTCCTGTGTATAATATGGAAAACAGCAGCTCCCATGTCTAAGAAAGTGAACAGCAGTCCCTGTGTTTAATATAGAGGACAGCAGTCCCTGTGTCTAATATAGAGAACAACAGTTCTCTTGTCTAATATAGAGAACACCAGTCCCTGTGTATAATACAGAGAACAGCAGTTCCCATGTCTAATATAGAGAACAGCAGTCCCGGTGTCTAATATAGAAAACATCAGTTCCCATGTCTAATATAGAGAACAGCAGTCCCTGTGTACAATATAGAGAACAGCTGTTCCTGTGCATAATATAGAGAACAGCAGTCCCTGTGTCTAATATCGAGAACAGCAGTTCCCATGTCGAGTATAGAAAACAGCAGTCACTGTGTTAATATAGGGAACAGCAGTTCCCATGACGAATATAGAGATCTAGCTGAAAATGTGT
>NW_025139771.1:0-1228 GCF_004010195.1 Chiloscyllium plagiosum | reverse complement strand
CGTACCTGTAAAGATGTTGCTTAATCAGAACAGTATCTCATGTATCTTTATCATGCACAATTATGTTTGTACTTCACAGTTTATTTCCGCTTTTCTCTCCATGAGAGAACCTTTTATCTCCATGAGATGCTCTTTCAGGTATCTTTGCTTTTCTTGTGGAAGATAATTCAATAATTTATCCCAATTTTTTACAACTTTCTCGTTCAATTTGATTTGAGGAATGTCCAATTCAGAATCCTCTGAACTTAGTTCTTCCTTCTGTTCTGTAATCATTAACAGCTTCTCCTCTTGCTTTCCTTCCCTATCAAAATACCTGTTGAGCATATTCACATAACACAGTCTGTGAGATTTCGTCCAGTCTGGAGTCCTTACCAAGTAGTTCATCTCATTTAATTTGTTCTCAATTTGATATGGTGCTCTAAAATTTGGTTTTAAAGGCTCACCTGTTACCGGAAGTAACACCAAGACCTCATTCCCAATTGCAAAATTGCGAATTTGTGATTTCTGATCCACTTCCTGTTTCATTGTATGCTGCGATACTTTTAAATGCTGTCTACCCAACTCCCCAGCTCTATTTAATCATTCCCTAAAATTTGACACATCGTCCAAATGGGTGGTCTCTGAATTCTGACTTATTAATATCTCCTAAACCAATGTTAATGGTCCTTTTACTTCATGCCTGCAAATTAATTCAAATAGACTGAATTTGTTCGATTCATTCTGTGCGTCTCTGATCACAAATAATTCAAAAGGAATTTCCTTTTCGCAATCAACTGGATATTCCTGACCTTCAACCTTCGACATGGTCTTCAGTGTTTGATGCCGTCTCTCTCATGCTCCCTGTGATTCCGAATAGTATCCATAGATTTGAATTGCTTTATTCCCAAGTTATCCATCAACTCCTTGAATAGTTCCGATGTGAGGTTTGATCTGTCTGGATCTCTATTGGTAGTCCGTATTTAGTAAAAACATAAAGTATTTTTTTCTACAACCTCTTTTAGCTGTGATGGTGCATAATGGGATTGCCTCTGGAAATCTAGTCGACACATCCATTATTGTTAATAATTACTTATTCCCACTTTGTGTTTGAGGTAGGGGCCGACGTAACCTATCAAGACTCTTCTGAAAGGTTCCTCAAATGCTGGCATATGTATTGAAGTTGCAGGTCTTATTACTGCCTGTGTGACATGTTTAAGACGTCTGGCAAAATTCAACTACATCTTTGTGT
>NW_025139770.1:0-1228 GCF_004010195.1 Chiloscyllium plagiosum | reverse complement strand
TTACAGTGAGGGGTGTGGATTATGTCAGAGTGTTACTGTGAGTTGTGTGGGCTATAACAAATAGTGTTACAGTGAGGGGTGGTGGTTATATCAGAGAGTGTTACAGAGAGAGGTATATGGTATATCCGTAAGTGTTACAGTAAGGGGTGTGTTACATATCAGAGAGTGTTACAGTGAGGGGTGTGGATTATATCAAAGAGTGTTACAGTGAGGGGTATGGGTTATATCAGAGATTATAACAGTGAGAGCTGTAGGGTATATCCGTGAGTGTTACAGTGAGGGATGTGGTATATCTCAGAGAGTATTACAGTGAGGGGTGTGGTGTATATCAGAGAGTGTTTTAGTGAGAAGTGTGGGGTATATACTAGTGTTACAGCGAGGCGTGTGGGTTATATCCGAGAGTATTACAGTGTGGGGTGCGTGGTATATCAGTCTGTTACAGTCAGAGGTGTGGGAATATAATAGATCGTTACAGTGAGGGATGTGTGGTATATCAGAGAGTGTTACAGTGAGGGGCGTGGGTTATATCAGAGAGTGTTACAGTGAGGTGTGTGGGTTGTATCAGAGAGTGTTACAGTGAGAGGTGTAGGGTATATCCATGTGTGATGCAGTGAGGGGTGTGGGATATATCAGATAGTATTGCAGTGAGGTGTGTGGGGTATATCAGAGAGTGTTACATTCAGAGGTGTGGGATATATAATAGTGTTACAGTGAGGAGTGTGGGTTATATCAGAAAGTGTTCCAGTGAGGGGTGTGGGGTATATCAGAGAGAGTTATAGTGATGGATGTTGGTTATATCAGAGAGTATTATAGTGAGGGGTGTGGGGTATATCAGAGTGTTACAGTCAGGGTTGTGTGGTATATCGGAGTGTGTTACAGTGGAAGGTGTGGGGTATATCAGAGAGTGTTACAGTGAGCGTTGTGTGGTATATCAGAGACTGTTACAGTGAGGGTTGTGTGGTATATCAGAGAGTGTTACTGTGAGGTGTGTGGGCTATATAAGAGAGTGTTACAGTGAGGGTGTGGGTTATATCAGAGAGTGTTACAGTAAAGGGTGTGGGGTATATCAGAGAGTGTCACAGTAAGGTGTGTGGGCTATATCGGAGAGTGTTACAGTGAGTTGGTGTGAGGTATATAACAAAGTATTTCAGTGGAGGGAATGGGGTATATCAGGCAGCAATACAGTGAGATGTGCAGGGTATATCAGAGAGTGTTACATTAGGTATCT
>NW_025139769.1:0-1228 GCF_004010195.1 Chiloscyllium plagiosum | reverse complement strand
CCCGAATGGTGAGAAGTTCATTCAGCTCCAGTTTCAGTTCCCTTTCAAGGAAATTGAGGAGATTGATTTGAGTGCACTTCCCGCAGATGAAGTCAGCAGGGATACCAAAAGTGGGCCTACCCTCCTGCATTCTGCAGGAGAAACGTTTAACTGCCCGAAATCCATTCCCACTGAACGAAATTCCCAAAGCGACTGGTGAGAAATATTAAAGGTATTTTAGGATGTGATTTTCTAATCGAGCGCACAGAACCTTTTCTGTTTGGCGAGAGGAGGAGAATGGGTGGGATACACGACCTAAGAAGTGCTTCGGGTTACGTAACTGGCCAACTATATTACTTCACTTACGCAGCACTGTTGTGTCCACATCTGCTCAGCGTGAGTTCCGGCTTCTCACGAGGAAATGTTTTAAATCAGTGATTTATCTTCCCGGCAGCCTCTCTCCCTGTCTTCTCCCTGCTGCCTCAAAATGGCAGCATGGAGCCCGAGTTTTCTCTTTTAAGTGAGAAAACTTCCTCCTGGCAGTCAGCCCTCCTGCTTCCCTCTCTCTTCTTTGCTCCCAATAAATGGACGTTTGACGCTCGATATCATGGAGATTGATGTGCCTCAAAATACGTCAACTAATGAGGAGGTCCGTGAAGAGTTGAATAGGACAGTTCGGTATCTGTGTCAGGAGCAAGTAACCGAGGTTCAAAGTTTATTGCGGCAGTAATAGGACATATGCAGGAATAAGATGAGAAGGATTCATTCTATTGTGCACGTAGTGCAGTTCGTAATGCTGTTCTGGTAAACAACATACGTACAGGCTTAAACTACTCAAAGCCATACACGTTCAGACGGAAGTCAACGCGATGGTCAGTGAAGACATCATTGAAACGAGTCAGAGTGAGCAGAGTTCGCCGACCGAGCAGAGTTCGGTCCCAAAGCTGATGTGAGTGAACGATTTTGCGGAGACTATTGGAAGTCAACATCGTAAATAAATTGGACTCCTATCCCACTTCCGAAAGCAACGTAGAGGAAGTCCCACAAGACAGTTACACCACAAATTTTGAATTCATATGCAGAAACGTTTGTCAGAGAGTGAAAACTCTTTCTGCATTTGTAATCCCAAATAGTCTTTATCACTTCAATGCGATTCCCTTTGGAGTGAAGAACACCCCAGCGAAATTCCAGAGACACGTGAACACAGTTGTGGCCGGATTGAGAAGTAATGTATTTTATCCTGATTATG
>NW_025139768.1:0-1228 GCF_004010195.1 Chiloscyllium plagiosum | reverse complement strand
TGGTTCTGCACATAATCCCATTACTTTATTCATTAGGGAGCTTAGTCTTACCCCAGCTAGCCTCTTGCTCCTAAACATGACATGCATATGAATTGCCTTAGGAATCCCCTTATCTTTGTTGGCCAAGGATATTTCATTGATTCATTTTGCTCTCGACAATCCCAGTTTTACTTCCTTCATAGGTTCCATATATTCTTCAAAACCTGGTCTGTTTTTATTGATTGCCCACACATTGGGTACGCTCCTTTATCTGACGAATTTGTAAACCTGTCATCAAAGGTTCCAGAGTCATGCCCTTCTTATCCATCGTTTTCACAGGAACATGCCAGTCCAGCACTCGAAGCCGTTGATGTGTAAGGGAGTCCAGGTAGTCAGATGTTGATTTACATTCAAACAGTCATTTCTCAACCCACAATATCTGATTCTTGCCTAATTCGATTAGAGTTAACCATGCCCCTAATTTAACAACTTCATTCGATGTCGAGTGTTGTCCTTATTCACAAGAATTTGAAATCTTAGGGAATTATGGTCACTGTTCCCACAATAGTGGGAGATTGATGACATTGACTCGCGGCAAAATCATTCAAAGGATATCTCCCTGAAAACAGCTGTGATACGCCCTTGAACCATTAATGCAGTCTTCATACTTTCTGACCTGCTGCTCTGGTTCCGACCTATCCCTCACTGGCACTCTAACTTAAACACTCCCGAGTGCAACTATCAAACTTCACTCCCAGGATTTTCGTGCCAATCCAGTTTACTTTCAATCAGTTCTCCTCGTAAAGGTGTAGTTTCAATTATATAGTTGTGAAGTACTGCATTTTGGAATGGTAAAACATGGCAGGAAATATAAAAGTAGCATTAAGGTCCTGAGGAGCGTTGCTGACCAAAGAGGATTTGGAGCGCATGTTTTAAATTTCTTGAAAGTGTAGTCTCAGGTCATGTTTTGGTTGTACAGGACATTGGATAGGCCACGTCTAAAATGTTGCTTGCAACATTCTCCCTCCTATTCTCCCTGCTACCGGAAGGATATTGTGAAACTTGAACGGGTTCAGATTCGATTTACACGGATGTTACCAGGTTGGAGGGCTTCAGCTACAGGGAGAAGATAAAAGGGTTGTTTTTCCTTCAAGTATTGGAGGCTGAGAGGAGTCCTTATACAGTTTGATAAAATCAAACGGAGTATAGTTAGTGTAAATAGGCAACGCCTTTTCGCTGGTTTGGGAGA
>NW_025139767.1:0-1228 GCF_004010195.1 Chiloscyllium plagiosum | reverse complement strand
CTGGTGATTCTGACCATCTCCCGGATGCTCCTGAATATCCCGCAATCGCTGTCACTAGCGCTATCCTTAAAAGGACAATGCAGGTTTCTCAGTTAGGAGCTATCCTGTACAGTTTACCGTGAGCATTCCAGATAAGCGGCAATTACACAAAGTTTTGTCGACGGGGGCACAGAAATCCTGATGGATGGGCTAGTATAGAAGAGGATCATTTTCTTCCCAGAGGGGGCCACACCACCAGACCCACCAAGCATGGTCTGAGCTTTCCACCCAGCCTAGTGCAGTATCTGCAGTCTAAAGAAATTCCCAGCAATACAAGACAAGCATCAACGACCTTCACCGTATTCGCTCTGCTCCCTCATGCTCACCGTATACCTGTTATCGCACCTGCCCGTGGACAACTCATTCTCCACCACTCTCCATTGCATATAGCATTTTTCCTCTCTCTCTCTTTTTCTTTTTCTCTTCAATCCCCCAACAACCTTCTGCTATCCTCCCACATTAATAATACTGCATGGATTCAACACTGCGGACTGACTACGTACCGACACTATGCCAATTCATATGCCAACACAAACAGCACGGCCACACACTCCCACCCGCACCCCCTCCTTTCCTATCTCCCATTCCAGGAGAAAAAACATGGAATAAGACGGAAAGTGCCAAGCCAAGTTTAGGAGTGCCCGATGTCTGTGTCCTCACACGCTTCCTGCCACAATGTGGAGGGGACCCTGGTACAATTTGGAGAGGACTAGGATGCCTCGCGTGGAGATTCGGAGATATCCACGCCCTACAATTGAGTCAGAAGCAATGCTCATTGAGGGAGAATTCTCACTTCAAACCCACTGGCAGTTCCGTTTACCCACGGCATACGTCAGAGGTGTGGCCCTGATGCCATCTATCTTGTGTGTCGAGTTGGTACAAATGGAATCCCCACTGTCTCAGTGGGTACGGGGGTGTACTCATAACACATTGTCCCCAAAACCTCCCAGGAAAGAAGCACGGTGTAACTCTCTTGCGCACCCTACTGTAAACAGCTTAGAAACTGAAACGTATCTGTGGTATTTACTGCTCTCCCCACCTGCGTTGGCATCCCAATAATCTGTACTCATATAAACCCAGGACCCTCTGCTCTTGGACCCCGTCGAAAAAGATACAGTTTGTTTTATGTTGTCTTTCAAAGTCATTCCTACTAAATTGCACCACCTTCCACTGCTCGACTTTAATCCTC
>NW_025139766.1:0-1228 GCF_004010195.1 Chiloscyllium plagiosum | reverse complement strand
AAAGCTTTCCTATTCATATACACATCCAAATGCTTCTTACATGCGAAATGGGACTATTTTGCGCCGCCCTTTCGGCGCCGATCGTTTGGCCCCGCCGTTTTGGCTCTAAGCTGTTTTGGCGCTCATTACTTTAGCACACAGCTGTTTTGGCACCAATTCAGAATAAGAAAAAGTCTTGTATAGCACGTAAGAAATTCGTTTTGATTGCATTTTAAGAAATAAATCTAATTATTTTTTATTCATTGAAAATTGCATGACAGCTTTCCAATGTGAAGGCAGAAGGGCTTAAGTATTATTAAGGCAGTAGATGACTATTAACAATTGTTAAATGAGAAAATGGTTACAAAACGAGATTTGAATCTGCGGCAGATCAGTCCAGCTTTGACTATCAACTCTTGCTAGGTGAGAACATTACACCGGGTCGTTAGTCATCCTCTATTCTTTAACCAAAAAAGACTTTTTAAATTCTGAAGTGGCGCCAAAACAGCTTACTGCCAAAGTAAAGAACGCCAAAACAGTTGAGAGCCAAAACGGCAAGGCCAAATGATCAGGGACAAAAGGGCATCGTAAAAACTTATCTGACCCTCTTAAATGTTGCAATTGTACCAGCCTCCACCACTTCCTCTGGCAGCTCAGTCCATGCACGTGCCACCTTCTGAGTGAAAAAGTTGCCCTTAAGTCTCTTTTACATCTTTCCCCTCTCACCATAAATGCATTCCCTGTGTTTCTGGAATCCCGACCACAGAGAAAAGACTTTGCCTATTTACCCTATCCTTGCCCCTCATAATTTTATAAACCTCTATGAGGTCACCCCTCAACCTCCGATATTTAAGGGATAACAGCCATAGCCTGTTCATCCTCTCCTTATAGTTCAAATCCTCCAATCCTGGCAACATTCTTGTAATTTTTTTCTGAACCCTTTCAAGTCTCATAACACCTTATCGATACGAAGGAAACCAGAATTGTCGGCAATATTCCAACAGTGGCCTAACCAATGTCTCTCTTATTCATGCGTTTTTTTTTTCCATTTGTAAATATGCATCAGACAATTTCACCTGTGATATCCTGCTTCAAAGTGTCCTTTCTTCTTATTCCATATGTTGCAAGGCGATGTGAAATATTGCCACCTCACAAAATTCTGCAGACTCTTCTACCTTCAATTTATCTGCCAAATCTCTCCGTTTAGCTTTTATCACATATTTCAGACGAGGCTTGTTCTGCCTTCCAC
>NW_025139765.1:0-1228 GCF_004010195.1 Chiloscyllium plagiosum | reverse complement strand
ATAAGACATGCCCTCCAGACCAGGTAGCATCCTGGTAAATCTCCTCTTTACCCTCTCTAAAGCTTCCACATTCTTCCTGTAATGAAGGGATCAAAACTGAACACAATATTCTAATCGGGATCTAAATAGGGCTGTATAGAGCTGCAGCATAACCTCATGGTTTTAAAACTCAATCCCCCAGCTAATGAAAGCCAATACAACATATTCTTTCTTAACAACACTACCAGCTTAGTGGCAAATTTGATGGATCTGTGGTCATGAAATCCAAGATTCATCTGTTCCTCCACACTATTCAGTATTCTGCCTTTACCCCTGTATTCTGCATTGAAGTCTCACCATCCAAAATGCATCACTTCACACTTTTCCAGAATTGACTTCATCTGCCACTTCTCAGCCCAGCTCTACACCCTGTCAATGTCCCATTGTAACCTCCAGCTGACATCCAAACTATTCACCACTCCACCAACCTTCGAGTCATTGGCAAACTTACTTTCCCACTCTTATATTAGATTACTTACAGTGTGAAAACAGGCCCTTCGGCCCAACAAGTCCACACCAACCCGCCGAAGCGCAACCCACCCATTCCCCTACATTTACCCCTTTACCTAACACTACGGGCAATTTAGCATGGCCAATTCACCTGACCTGCACATCTGTGGACTGTGGGAGGAAACCGGAGCACCCGGAGGAAACCCACGCAGACACGGGGAGAATGTGCAAACGCGACACAGTCAGTCGCCTGAGTCGGGAATCGAACCCGGGTCTCTGGCGCTGTGAGGCAGGAGGATCATGGGGATTGAAGGAGGTTGCTCTGAATGGGAGGGTCGTTGGGTCAAGATGAGATTTTGGAGATAGGCAGGGTGGTAGGGCCTTTTGGAGTTTATGGAGTTAGAGAGGTTTATGGGGAATGATTCAGGTTACATGGATAGGAAAAGTCTTGGGGACTGAAGGAGTTTATGGAGATAGGGAGGACTCTGGGGACTGAAGGAGGTTATATAGATAGTAAGTTTATAGAGAAGCACAGGAAAGAAGAGCAGGTATCGGCCATTTGACCACAGAGTCGGTTTCACCATTCAATATGATCAAGACTGATCATCTAACCCAGTACAGTATTCCTGCTTTCACAACTTACTCTGATATTACAGTGACCACTGGCATTTAGTGATGCAGCGGGCTGTAGTAACTGGGACGGGGGTGTGTGTGGGGGTGTCTTACTGAGAATAGGAGA
>NW_025139764.1:0-1228 GCF_004010195.1 Chiloscyllium plagiosum | reverse complement strand
CATATCCATATCCCTAGTTTGCATTCGATTCTCTTCACAATAAACAGTAACACTAATTAATAATGTTAATTCATAATAACAACCATTCTAAATATTCACTGTACCTGCAGGCGCAGGATTCATGCACTTCGGTGCCCACACCTCTCTCCATTTCTGAGCTCTGCAGTCTCTCACCATTTCGAAAAGATTGTACTATTCTTCCTACCAAAATGTAGAATTTTGCATTTTCCCACAATATTCACCGTTTACCAGATCTTCGCCCACTCACTTGACCTACCTATATTCCTTTGGAGCTCCTTAGCTTCTCTTCACAGCTGACTTTCCTACATGTCCCTGTGTCAGCAGCAATTGTAGCAATCCTGTCTTCAGTTCCTTCATCCAGAGTTTTTGAATAAATTGAAGAGCACTTATACTTCAGGACTGATTTCTGTAACAAACTGTGTTACAAACCACGTGATGTTCCATTTATTCCTGTACTATTTCCTGTTCACCAGCCACCTTTGATCCGGAAACAGACCAATCGGTTCAACGTTCCGTGCTGACCAGCCATCCAAATCTGACCTATTCCCATTTGCCAGCACTTGGCCCATATCCCTCCAAACCTTTCCTGTTCATATACCCATTCAGGTGCCATTTAAATGTTGGAATTGCCCCAGCCTCCACCACTTCCTCTGGAGGCTCATTCCGTACACGCACGACCCTCTGCATTAAAAAAGGTTCTCCTCAGGTCCTTTTCAAGTCTTTCCCCTCTCACCGAAAGCACGACCCTCTGGGTTTGGGCTCCCTCACCCTCAGGTATTCAGCCCATCCAGGTCCCTCATGGTTTGGACTGAGATTGCTTCATTATTTGACGAGTTGTGAATGATGCTGAACACTGTGTTCTAAGCAGCAATGTAGGTGCTAGAACAGTCACTTCAACAGGGAACAAAGGTACGGTTAAGGATTTCAGCAGCTGATTGTGACGCATGAGCAAAATATGATAACTTTACAGAGGAGAAAATAGGCAGGTATAGTGTTGGATGTGGGTGTCAGAGAAAACTCCTCATTCATTGGACCATCTGCCTGAGAGGGACTATGCCATTTTGATTAGGGCTTTTATTTTAAATACACCAAGTTTTGCAATGGGAATGTCAACCGTGATTTTGTGTTTAAGTCTATCTGCTTCCTAGGCACATATTTAATAACTGAACAAAATAGACAGACTTGTTCAGATATGAACTTTTGGAAA
>NW_025139763.1:0-1228 GCF_004010195.1 Chiloscyllium plagiosum | reverse complement strand
GGTTTTTCCTTAACCCTGCTTGCTAAAGATATCGTATGACCACTTTTAGCCCTCTTAATTTCTCATTGCAGATCGGTCTGACATTCTCGAATTTCTTCCACTGCTTCATCTGTCTTCAGTTGCCTAGAACATATGTATGCATCCTTTTTCCTCTAAGCCAGTCTCACAATTTCACCCACCAACCATGGTTCCCTGACCTTACCATTCCTATCCCTCGTTTTCACAGGAAACTCTCTTTCCTGAACTTTAATCAATTTCTCTTTAAAAGCCTCCGACATATCAGATGTGGATTTACCGTCAAATAACTGCTCCCAATCTAATTCCCCAGCTACTTCCAAATTTTGGATTTGTAAGCGTTATCCCAGTTTAGCACTCTTCCTTTACAACCACTCTCACCTTTGTCGATGAGTATTCTAAAAGTTATGGAATTGAGATCACTATTTCCAAAGTAATCCCTACTGAAATTTCAACGACCTGACCAGGCCCATTTCTTAACGTCAGGTTCAGTATGCCCCCTTCCCGAGTTGGACTGTTCACATGCTGTTATGGAAAATCCTCCTGGATGGTCCTTACAAATTCTGATCCAACCAGACTCTAAAGCTATGTCGAGGCCAGTCAAAGTTGGGGAAACTAAAATCTCCGATCACCATCATCCTGATGCTCCTACATCTGCCAATGATCTTTCTCCGTATTTGAACCTCCATCTCAAGGTTGCAGTTGGCAGGCCTGTAGTACAACCCCAGCATTGTTACTGGTGGGGGTTGTTTCTAAGCTCTGGCCAGATTTCCACACCATTCGATTCCTTCATAGTGACCTGCTTCAGGACAGATGTGATATCCTCTCTGACCCGAAATGCAACCCCTCCCTTTCACCATATTCTATCCCGCTTGTAGCATCAATTGACATGGATATTTAGTTGCTAATTATGCCCTTCCCTCAACCAAGTCGGTGTAATTGCAGTAGCGTAATTCTCCCAGGCACTAATCCAAGCCCTAAGTCATCTGCCTTACCTACAACACTTCTTGCATTATAACAAATGCACCTCAGACCACCAGTTTGTTTGCGTTCATCATCTGCTCCCCGCCTCCACTTGCCTTTAGTGATGCTGACTTCATGATGTCGTTCCTTACAGGCTTTAGACACTACCTCATTAATGTCCACTAACCCCCTCATTTGCTTCCTATCTCCTGCCACATCAATTTAAACCCTTCCCAACAGCATTAGTAAA
>NW_025139762.1:0-1228 GCF_004010195.1 Chiloscyllium plagiosum | reverse complement strand
CATACATTGGGAAGGATGGCAGGGTCTCGGAGAGGGACAGATCACTCATACATTGGGAAGGATGGCAGGGTCCCGGAGAGAGGGCAGAACACCCACGCATTGGGAAGGATGGCAGGGACCCTGAGAGGGGGCATATCAACCACACATTGGGAAAGATGGCATTGTCCCTGAGAGGGGGCAGGTCACCGACACATTGGGAAGGGTGACAGGGTCCCTGAGTGAGGACAGATCACCCACACATTGGTAAGAATGGCAGTGTCCCTGAGAGTGGGCATATCACCCACACATTGGGAAGGATGACATTGTTCCTGAGAGAGGGCAGGTCACCCACACATTGGGAAGGATGGCAGTGTCCGTGAGAGGAGACAAATCATCCACACATTGGGAAGGATGGCAATGTCTCTGAGAGGGCGCAGGTCGCCCACACATTGGGAAAGATGGCAGGGACCCTGAGAGAGGGCAGAACACCCACGCATTGGGAAGGATGACAGGGACCCTGAGAGGGGGCATATCACCCACACATTGGGAAGGATGGCATTGTCCCTGAGAGGGGGCAGGTCACCGACACATTGGGAAGGGTGACAGGGTCCCTGAGTGAGGGCAGACCACCCACACATTGGTAAGAATGGCAGTGTCCCTGAGAGTGGGCATATCACCCACACATTGGGAAGGATGACATTGTTCCTGAGAGAGGGCAGGTCACCCACTCATTGGGAAGGATGGCAGTGTCCGTGAGAGGGGACAAATCATCCACACATTGGGAAGGATGGCAGTGTCTCTGAGAGGGCGCAGGTCACTCATACAATAGTGAAGGAAATCAGGGTCCCTGAGAGGGGACAGGTCACCCAAACATTGTGAAGGATGGTAGTGTTCCTGAGAGGGGGCAGATCCCCCACACAATGGGAAGATTAGCAGGGTCTCTGCGAGAGGGCAGATCACCCACACATTGGGAAGAATGGCAGTGCCCCTGAGAGGGGGCAGATCACCCACAGATTGCGAAGGATGGCAGTGTCCCTGAGAGTTGGCAGATCACCCACACTATGGGAAGGATGGCATGGTCCCTAACAGGGGCCTGATCACCCACACATTGCGAAGGATGGCATGGTCCCTGAGAGAGGGACAGATCAACCACACATTGGGAAGGATGGCAGTGTCCCTGAGAGGGGACAGATCCCGTACACAATGGGAAGGATGACTAGGTCCCTGAGAGGGACAGATCACCCACACA
>NW_025139761.1:0-1228 GCF_004010195.1 Chiloscyllium plagiosum | reverse complement strand
ACATTACCAGGACTGCTAGACTATCACCACTAAACCATTACTTTGGCATTCCCCTGAAGAATGGAACAGCCCTGTATATCGCTGTAAAGAGAAGGATGCAATGTCTGCAGCATTCTCTGCCAGATGTGTTACGTGACGACATAAACAGAATTACAGATCCCCGTCTTCAAATAATTCGATTGCTGCACATCAAGAAACAGCTGAATACAGTAGATACAACAAAGTCAATGGGCATTGACACCATTCCTGCAAGAGACCTGAAGACTTCTGCTGGACCATAAGCCGTGTCCATGGGAAGCTATTTATTTCCAGCTCCAACATTGGAATCTCCCTGGTAATTTGGAAAATTTCTTAAAAATGGTCAGTCCCTTGAGAGGAGAATTATTACAATCTGACTAATTGCCACTCCCTCGCTTTCATCACGATAGTTAAACTAGTGGGGGGTCTTCTTTCAAATTCCAAAGAAATAACGTGCTCAGTGAGGTTTACGATAGGCACTGTCATGGAAATCTCACTGAATTTCTAATCCTGACCAGACTAATGTTGTGGCAGGTGGTGGATGTTAAAAACAATTTCAAATCTAATGCCAGTAATATTGACCTTGACGCCAATGTCTATGGTAAACATCAATTTCATTCCTCAATGTACTTTCATGAAGGAAATCTCTCCTGCCTTCCTGGTTCTGGCCTGAAAACGACCTCAGACACACAGATGTGTGATAAAAACTTCAATGGTCTGTGAAATGGCCAAGTAAGATATTCAACTGCATCAAACTGCCCCGATATCTTAAAGGATAAGCGCTGACAGAACACCCGACTCCAGACTTGGTATTGGAAAAGGGAACAAGAAACGCAGTCCTGGCCCTACTTCCGAACATCAGAAAGCTTCTGACAACATTTAGAGAGTTTTCCCACAGACTGCACAGAAACGTCCGGAAAGGTGGAGGCCATTCAATGCATTGAGCCTGCCCCATTCCAGTTCATGGTCAATCAGCTTCTTCATTTTTTTCCCAAACACAGTGTACTATAATCCTTTGAAGTTATTAACTATTGGAAAGATACAAAGTCGGAACTGCAGTCGACCCTTTAGTCCATCAATTTTACTTCCCACTTCAATAGATTGAGGGCTGATCCTCTATCTCCACACCATACACCGAGTGCAAACTCATGTATTTCGTGTCCAGAAATCCTTACTTATATTCAATGCTTTGGCTTCCGCAGTCTTATGT
>NW_025139760.1:0-1228 GCF_004010195.1 Chiloscyllium plagiosum | reverse complement strand
TCGGGGTGTGTGGAGATTGGGAGTATGTGTTTGGAGTGTGTTGAGATTGGGAGTGTGTGTCCGGGATGTTTGGAGATTGGGAGTGTGTGTCTGTGATGTCTGTAGATAGTGAGTCTGTGGGGAAAGTGTGTCTGCGGTGTGTGGAGATTGGGAGTGTGTGCCTGGAGTGTGTGGACATTGGGAGTTTGTGTCAGGGATGTGTGGAAATTGGGTGTATGTGTCTGCAGTGTGTGTAGATTGAGAGTGTGTGTCTGGAATGTGTGGAGATTGGGAGTGTGTGTCTGGAGTTTTTGGACATTGGGTGTGTGTCTGGAGTGTGCGGAGATTGGGAGTGTTTTTCTGAAATGTGTGGAGATTGGGAGTGTGTGTTTGGAATGTGTGGAGATTGGGAGTGTGTGTCTGCGGTGTATGGAGATTGGGAGTGTGTGTCAGGGGTGTGTGGAGATTGGGAGTGTGTGTCTGAAGTGTGTGGCGATTGGGAGTGTGTGTCTGGAATGTGTGGAGATTGGAATTGTGTGTCTGGAATGTGTGGAGATTGAGAGTGTGTGTCTGCAGTGTATGGAGATTGGGAGTGTGTGTCTGGAGTGTGTGGCAATTGGAAGTGTGTGTCTGGAATGCGTGGAGATTGAGAGTGTGTGTCTGCGGTCTAAGGAGCTTGGGAGTGTGTGTCTGGAGTGTGTGGAGATTGGCAGTGTGTGTCTGGAGTATGTGGAGATTGGGAGTGTGTTTCTGGAGTGTGGAGATTGGGAGTTTGTGTCTGCGGTGTGTAGAGATTGGGAGTGTATGTTTGGAGTGTGTGGAGATTGGGAGTGTGTGTCTGGAGTGTGTGGAGATTGGAACTGTGTGTCTGGAGTGTGTGGAGATTGGAACTGTGTGTCTGGATTGTTTCGAGATTGGGGGTGTGCATCTGTGATGTGTGGAGATTGGGAGTGTGTGTCTGCGTTGTGTGGACATTGGGGGTGTGTACCTGGGATGTGCGGAGATTGGGAGTGTGTGTCTAGAATGTGTGGAGATTGGGAGTGTGTGTCTGCAGTGTGTAGAGATTGGGAGTGTGTGTCTGGAGTGTGTGGAGATTGGGAGTGTGTGTCTGGAGTGTGTGGAGATTGGGAGTGTGTGTCTGCGGTGTGAGGACATTGGGAGTGTGTGTCAGGGGTGTGTGGAGATTGGGAATGTGTGTCTGGAGTGTGTGGAGATTGGGAGTGTGTGTCTGGAATGTGTGGAGATTGGG
>NW_025139759.1:0-1228 GCF_004010195.1 Chiloscyllium plagiosum | reverse complement strand
GAGGGACAATGATGGATGTTTCCTGATTACAGGCTCGATGTTGCTGCTGTGTTGTCCGTTTGCAATGCTGTAACCACCTGAACATCGCCCCCCAACACAGCCACCCACAAAATACGCAATCTAGATGTAGTTAAAGTGCTGATCTCTCCTCAACTAATAGACGCCAGCTAATAGATTCTCAGTGGGAATATTTGACCTGACCATACACAGGAAGTGTGGATCTATCTGAACATTCTTCTTGTAGCCCTAATAAACAATGTCCAACCTTCAACACACAATGCGATTCAGCTTTGTTTTATGTAAACTCACAAACACTTGATTACACTTTATTGGCTTCAAAGCAGGAAGACTTACATTTACTGAATTCAGTCCAAAGCCATATGTGGCATGTTGTCACAAAACCCATCCTTTTACCAGGTTATGTTGTCTTTAATTTTATAAAGAGGGACGAAATAAACCAACATTCCAATATGTCTGAACTTTGAAAGTTACATTGGGATCCTTTTGTTTATATCTAACAGGTAATGCCTTAGCAAGAAGGCTTTCTAGTGTTTAATAAGAAACTTGTATAATCAAGAGGACGTGGTCAACTCTCTTACTGGACAGGTCTGATCAGTTCTGGGGTTAGTTCAGTCAGGGTCACTGTTGGAACTGGATGCTCTCCCCCTCCTTCTGTCCTTCTGACCTTTATAACCTGTAAGCCTTTGTGTCAGTTTTACTCTTGGTGTTTGCTTATTTGGATTGTTGCAAGTATTTTGGAACAGGATCCTAAAGTCTGGATAGCCTGTCCGGTTTATATAGGATTAGATATTCAGGTGTTCTAGTTTTGGTTTCATGTGTTTCATTCTGTAATTTGGTAACTAATTGCTATTTGTTTAAAACTCAGCAGTCTGACCAGCTAATTCACTCAACGAAGAACGACTCTACACTAACTTTTAAGAAATAACAAAGTTACGGTCTGGGCTAGTTCTGTGGGGTCGGGCCTGTTCCATAACATTTTGGGGGCCATTTGCGGGATTTAGGCAGCGAGTGGCAAGTATTAGTGTCTCCTATTCCGCGTGTTGATTTGTTGGGGACACAGAGCTTTAGATAGCAATGGATCTTGCAGGAACCAAGAATGTTTTGGAGGTGGAAGAAGTGACCTTGGGGTTTTTAATAGAATGCACATAAGCCCAAGCTGTGGGAATTAGTGGGGAAGCTTGCGTTGAAGCTACCTCCTAACGTAAGG
>NW_025139758.1:0-1228 GCF_004010195.1 Chiloscyllium plagiosum | reverse complement strand
CTGAAAAGTCATATTAGAATCAATGGTCAATTTTTTGCATCTCTGCTCAGATGTTGCCAGATCGGCTGAGTTTCGCTCCAGCTCTTCTGATTTCTTTCTTCTTTCTGAACTGTGACAAACCCCAACTTCCACATTCTCACAGTCGTCATTTCTGAATATTACAAACAACCCGTGATTTCCTTCCTGTTCTCCAAATGTTATTCAGAGGATGATTTGACAATTCCACTCTCTTGCTTTTCCTATTTTAATGAAGTTATGAGTGATGTCATTAACACATTTTATGAGGGAGCCACAAATAGCATTTTCGACACAGAGTTGAATTCACCTTTTACACTCCGCCCCTCTGCATGTTATATTTATAAACATTCTAAATAATTTAGGGTAAATTAGAGTTTGGCACCTTGTGCTGGACCATTTGCATTTTGCGTGGCACTGTTCTTTGTAACATTCCCTGCAATAGCCAGAGCTGAATAACGTTTTCATCTGCAGGATGGACGTGGACTCATTCATTGTTTGTTTAAATCAGCGAGTGTGATGGAGGTAAATATTCAATTAAATTATATGTTATAGACAAACTGCAGAAAATCAAATCATATTCTCATATCCACCTTGAAATAGAAGCAAATACATACTGTAAAATAATCAAATATATTGAAACACCACAGTAGGGGAGAAAAAAAACATGTCGTCAGCACTTGATGGAGATATAGAAATATATAGCACATGTACAACCTGAACAAGGACCAAGCGATAGAAGAGATAGTACAAGAAATCCTTTCTTAATTTTGAATGGAATTCAGATCCCGATTTTCTTGAACAGTGATGGTTTCTCATCCAATCTCACCATGCAGTCTCTTCTGCATATAAACCAACATTTTCCGTGTTACCATCAGTTCTGAGGAAGGGCCAGTGGACCTGAAACGTTAACTCTGGTTTCTCTGCACAGATGCTGCAGGACCTGCTGAGCAGTTGCAGCAGCTTCTGTTTTGTTTCAACATTTTCATCGCAAGTTCTCACAACACAATACGTCATCGATATCTACAGCCCTGTCAAACAGAGGAACTTTGAAATTTCACATTTAATGTCCATAACAAATTACTCGAGATACAACTGAGATAATAGTTTGCTGCTTTCATTCAGATCAGACACTTTGTCACAGTTCAGAAAGAAGAAAGAAATCAGAAGAGCTGGAGCTAAACTCAGCCGATCTGGCAACATCTGAGCAGAG
>NW_025139757.1:0-1228 GCF_004010195.1 Chiloscyllium plagiosum | reverse complement strand
GTGGATATTCTCGGAGTGAATTAGCTGGTCAGAATGCCGAGTTTTAAACAAACAGACTTTATTTACCAAATTACGGCATGAAGCACATGAAACCAAAAGTAGAATACCCAACGAAATTGCGTTATCCAACCAAGAGGCTATCCTGACTTGAGGATGTTGTTCCAAATTACTTGCAAGAATTGCAAAAAAAACAAATACTTTATCACAAAAAGTAAATCTGATACAAAACGCTTACAGGTGATGAGGTCGGAAGAGAAGGAGGGGGAGAGCGTCCAATTTCAACAGTGACCCTAACTCAGCTAACCCCCAAACTGAATCGATCTGCCCAGCTGGAGAGCTGGTCACGTCCGCTTGATTATACAAAGACTTGAATGCATTCTGTCTGAGGCATTACGAGTTAGGTATAAACAAAAGAACCCCAAATGACCCTTTCAAAACTCAGACATATTGGAATCTTGGGTCATTTGGAACCTCACTGAAGAAGAAAATTCAAGGATAATATAACTTTGTAAAAGGACTGGCTTTGTGACAACATATGCCACATTTGGCTTTGGACTGAATACAAACAATGTAAGTCTTTCTGCTTTGAAGCCAATAAAGTGTGTTAAGGTGTTTGTGAGTTTATTTTTTTAAAAAGTGCTGGAGCATATTGAGTGCTGAAGACACAAAATTGCCTCATTAGTTCAATGAAAGGAATGCCTAGTCAAATCTACATTTCCTGTGTAAAGGAGTGTCAATGTAGCCACTGTAAATATATTGTATAGTGCCTGTTCTAATCGAGGAGCGACCAGCACGGTAACAACATCTGGATTGTGGTTTTTGAGAAGGGTGGTGGTGGAGGTCCATGCGGTTACAGTATTGCAAAGGAACAAAGCCTGTTTGTCAGTGACTATGATTGATGTCAGTCTCCATGGATCTTAATAATGTCACTGGACGGTTTCCCTCTCCTATTAGTAAGGGGTTTCTTGCAATGCTTTATGCCATTGTATCAGCAGATGCATCACCTCCGCCACTAACAGTGATCAGCAGCAGCAGAGACAGGAAGAGAAGAGGTATACATCTGAGAATAGTCTGGAATGTTCCATCAATGGATCAGAATCTGCTAACATTAGACTGGAATGCTGCAACAATGGACAAGAGTTTGTCCTTGGGTCTTTTCTATCTTTCCTGGTATCGAGCGACATTATCAGATCATATATACGGTGTACTGATGATTATTCAGACTGGT
>NW_025139756.1:0-1228 GCF_004010195.1 Chiloscyllium plagiosum | reverse complement strand
GGAAGCTCATCCCATACATGCACCAAAATCTGCATGAAAGCTTTGCACCTTACATCCCTTTAAAATCTTTCCCTCTAATCCTACACTTCTGCCCTCCAGTTCTGGACTCCACCATCCCAGGAAAAATATCTTGTCTATTTGCTGTATCCATGCCCCTCATGATTCTTAAAACTTTTTCTGGTCAACCCTGAGATTCTGCCGCTCCAGGTGAAAACAGCCCCAGTCGATTCAGCCTCTCCCCACAGACCAAAAAGTCCAGCTGTGGCAACATTCTTGGAAATCTTGTCTGAACCCTATCAAGTTTAATAATACCCTTCCTGTGTGAGGCAGACTAGAAATATGCATAATATTCCAAAAAAGGAGTGGCCAAATCAATGTCATGTGCAGCTGCAGCATGAGCTCACAACTCCTGTACTCAATGCTCTGAACAATAAAGGAAAGCATACCAAATGCCTTCTTCACTACCCTAACTACCGGCGACTCTCCTTTCAAGAAAATATCAACCTGCATTCCAAAGTCCCTTTGCTCAGCGACACTCCACTTACCATTATGTGCATAAGTCCTGCCTCACATTTACCTTAATTAAACATCATCTGCTACTCTTCAGTCCATTGGCCCACCTGATGAAGGTCTCATTGCACTGCGAGTTAACCTTATTCGCTGTCCACTGCACCTCCAATTTTGGTGATATCTGCAAACTTACTAACTGCACATCCTATGTTTGCATCTTCCGCACTCTCCCATCTCAGTCTCGAAACACTTCTTATCTTTGCAGCATGTGCCAAAAACCACATCAACACCTTATTTCTTACCGAGTTTTAAGAAGATTTGTAGCTCAGATTGAGGTTCTGAACGTAAGTTTGCTCGGCGAGCTGGAAGGCTCTTTTTGAGACGTTTCGACACCACAGCATGAGTGAGTCTCAATTGACGTTTCACTGGAGACTCGCTGATTATGTTAACTATTATGGTGAGGAAACGTTTGGAAACCAAGCTTCCAGCTCAGCGAGCAAACTTACATCCTGAACCCCTTCATGCTGAAACTAGCTCCCGCACGAACAAACCTGTTTCTCGAAACTCCTCCAACTCATCCTCATCTCTGTAACCCCCTTCCTGTCTCTGTAGTCTCCCGGTCTATGGATTATCCTCCAGCGCCTAAGCCCCTGCTTATCTCTGTTAACTCTTCTAATGCCTGAAGCGCTCTCAACTTCTGTATCATCCTTCAGCGATG
>NW_025139755.1:0-1228 GCF_004010195.1 Chiloscyllium plagiosum | reverse complement strand
GCTGGACACAGACTCAGCAGTTATTCATAAACAAATTTGGAATTTTACTTTTTAAGGGAAGATTTGGGGGGCTTTGGGAAAATGGGAAGGGAATTGGGACAGACTTGCAGCATCTCCAGAGGGAGAGAGTACATCCCAAATGGGGAGGGAGGATCCCACTACTCACCTCACAATGGGTCTCGTGTGATTGATGTCAGCGCAGGCCAATAGGAGGCAGAGGGCAGTACTGGAGGACCAGCCCGTAACAGTTTGAATTCCAACCAATCGGAGTGAATGAGGGTATCCTCAAGGCTGGAACTAAAGAAAGGCACATATCGCAGAGATTTGAGAAACTGGAGGACATGAGATAGGGAGCGTTCTGTGGCTGGTGAGGAATTATATAAATAAGGAAGAGTTGTGATGCTGGATGAAGTGACAGTGATCGGGAGAGTTGACGATGGAGGAATTTAGAGTTAGTAAGGGTGAGAGTCATAATGATATACAGCAAGGAAACAGGCCCTGTGGTGCAACCAGTCCATGCCAACCATAATTCCAAACAGAACTAATTGTACCTGCCTCCGCTTAGTCCACATCCATCCAAATATTTCCTATTTATGTACTAATCTGAATGTCTTTTAAATATTGTAATTGTACTCACAGCTAACACTTCCTCTGGAAGTTCATTTCACACATATACATTTTTTTTTTATAAAAACCCTAATGTCTTTTCTCAAATCTTCCTAATTTCTTCCCAAAATGAATGCACTCGAGTTTTGAATCCCCCTCTCCCCTGGCTATTCACCTTATCTACATTCTTTCTGATTTCGTAAACCTCTAAGGTCACCCCTCAACCTCGTGCATGCTAGTGAAAAAATTTCCGAGCCTGTCCTTAGAACACAATCCCTCCATTCATGGCAACATGCTGGTAAATCTCTTCAGAACCTGCTCCAATTTAATACTATCCTTCCTATAACAGCGCAACCAGAACTGGACAGAGTATTCCAGAAGAGGCCTCTCCAATGTCCTGTACATCCTCAACATAACGTCCCAACTCCTGTCCTCAAAGGTCTGAACAATGAAGGTAAGTGTGCTAAACGCCTTCTTAACCACCCTGTCTACATGTAACACAAACTTCAAAGACGTGAAGCCCTTGGTCTCTTTGTTCCCATATCACTACTCAAGGCCGTACTTTTATTGGGTGTAAGTCCTACCCTCCTTTGTTTTGTCAGGATGTTATATTTTGCATTTA
>NW_025139754.1:0-1228 GCF_004010195.1 Chiloscyllium plagiosum | reverse complement strand
CTGCACACAGTACTCCAACTGTGGCCTAACCACGGGGGCAATCTGTGTCCATGTGCAGCAAGACGGGGGCAATATTCCAGTTTGAGCTGTTAAAGTGTCTGTGACATTCATGTAACAGCACGGCCGGACACTGCATATTTCTACAGTTAAAAGGGAAGCTCACTCACCATCTCAAGCTGGTTACACACGGATATATGGAAGCCATTCAGCAAACTACTGAACAGGAAAAGCGACAGCCCATTCAATCCTCCTGCTTGTTCCATAGGAAGAAAAGGGGTCTGTTAGTTCATTGAAATGTTAACCAGGAACAGGCAGAGCCCAATCAGACCCTTAAACCTGTTCCATGAAACCAGGAGGAAGCTGTCCAGCCCCACGAGATAGTTATACAGAAACAGGACGGTGTCATTGATAGTCCAACATGACAAACCAATGAAACCGAGATTGCACTGATAGACGGCTCTGCGGTATTAATCTTGGCTCCACTATTTGTAGAACGTGTGCTACTTTAACACGATTTGCTGGCAGTGAGGAGGGAAGCCAAATGTTTTGTGTCATGTCTGAAGGAGGCATCTTCCATCTCCGAGAAGACACACCCATGTTCTTCATGGAGGTCAGATGTTGCTGGGAAGGGTTAACTCTTTTATAATGAAGGTCTTGTGGCTGCTGTGGAGATTATGGATACCATGACGTTCATTGCAGGATCACAGACCAATTGAACTGTATTAATTTTTGGAGAGTTTATTCAAAAGCCTGAACCCCTCTCTCTATCTCTCTCTCTGTCTCAATCAAAATAGGGAGTGCGTGCGGTTGGTTGGAACGTTCGCAGAGGCTCTTAAACTATTGAGAATCATGTAACCTGAGTGACAAAAATGCCAAGGAATTCATCTCTGCATCAGTGCCTGTTTAGAACATTATGAGTGATTGTCCATCTCCCTTAAGGTTCAATGCAATCACCTCTTATTCTCTCACTGAGCTTCACTCACTGCTCATGGTGCCATTATTTCAGGGATTAATCTAGTGAAACTTCAGAGAAAGTCTACCACAGTACCCCAAATACTGCCTCAGACACACTTAGGGATGATCGCAATAATCATTTTCTCTCACTTAGACATCGCCATTTCTTTCCTGTGCCAATAAAAAGCCATTTCTTCTCTATACACTACGTCTGACATGGAATTCATAAGTCTCTTACATTCGTACGACAGCATCAATAAAGCTAGCACCAGCC
>NW_025139753.1:0-1228 GCF_004010195.1 Chiloscyllium plagiosum | reverse complement strand
CAGTTACAGAGTCATACAGCACAGAAACAGACATTTCAGTCCAACTAGTCCATGCTGAATATATTCACAAACTAAACTAGTCTCATGTAGTTTGGCCCATATCCCTCTGAACCTTTCCTACTCATGTACTTATCCAAATGTCTTTTAAATGTTGTTACTGTACCTATATCCACCATTTCCTTAGGACATTGATTTCACACACAAACTACTCTCTTTCAAAAAAAGGTGTTCCTCATGTCTTTTTAAAATCTTTCTCCACTCTCCTTAAAAGTTTGCTCCCTAATCTTGAAACCCCCATCTGAAGGAAACAGCATCAGCCACTTACCTCATTGACAACCCTCTTGGTTTTATAAACTTCTCAACTTCCTGTGCTCCTGTGAAAAAAGTCCCAACCTATACTTAGATGTAGGTATATTCATATCTAGTTATGATCTGTTCAGTGCTGGTGCATGCTCAAAAGACCAAATGGCCTACTCCTGCTCCCAATTCTCTCTCACTGTGTCCAAGACAGCAAGAGACCATAAAACATAGGAGCAGAAATTAGGCCATTCAGCCCATCAAGTCTGCTCATACCACACAACCGTGGTTGATAAGTTTCTCAACCTCATTCTCCTACTTCCTCCCCGTAACCCTTGATCCCCTTGATACTCAAGATCCTATCTCTCTCAGTTTTAAATACCCTCAGTGACCTAGCCTCCACAGCCTCATGTTGCAATAAATTCCACAGATTCACCACTCTCTGGCTGAAAAGTTTCTCCTTTATCTCCCTTCTAAAAGGTCTTCCCTTTTCTAGTCTCTGGTCTCTCCCACCAATGGAAACATCTTCCCAATGCCCACTTTGTTTAGGCCTTTCAATGTTCTGTATGTTTCAATTATATATCCCCTGAGTGAGAGTGTGCGCCTGTGTTATGGACTAAGCCAGACCACTCAAAACATTCTTAAGCAGGCAGCCCCAGACCTTAACTTTGCAATTTGATTTGGTAAGTGCACAATGAAAATTACCTGGAGTAAGTTAGCTCGGTTGACTACTAGATTTTAAAACAGACAAAAATTTATTCACAAAATTACACCATGAAACACAAAGATCAGAATAAATAACCCCTACAGAACTCAGCCTATCCAAGTAGACTCAGTTATGCTGTTCTGAATATGCACAACAGTCCCAATAAGCCAACTCCCTTTGAAAACCAGTATCAATGGAACACATGCTTATAGGTTGAAGTTGAGA
>NW_025139752.1:0-1228 GCF_004010195.1 Chiloscyllium plagiosum | reverse complement strand
AATTAATAGATTTTTGGATTGTTTGACTTTACAAGAAATTTGTCCATAATTTTAGCAGGACAGCTGTACCTTGAACAAGTTTTCGAAAGAAATAAGAGAAAGGTGGTTTAGTTATCAGAGTGCGAAGTTAATGTTGAAAGGATGAAAGCAATTTGAATCGGTGAAGCTATTTTGGCCATCCCTGTGTTTTCCAGTCTTTTCAAAATGGCCGCTGATGCTTCTGAATTGGGTCAAAGTGTTTTCTTGTTCCAGGGTGATGAATTAGGAATTGAGAATCTGGAGGATATTTCTAATCGAAACAATACCGATCATTGGAAAAGTCCTCTTCCATAGGAAAGGGGACTTTAGGATTGCTGTTAGATCTTCAGCACTTCGAAGACCACCCAACAAAGAACAATGAAATACAAAATTACACAGATTGTAATCCACTGGCCTTCTTTGAAAGTTTCAAATTAACAATGCAACATATTTTGATGGTGTTGTTTGTTGTAACCATTTTATTATACACAGCACTAGAAAACCTAATGTGAATTCTGATATATTGTCCTAAAATACAAATGGTGAAAAACGTAAAAGCTTTAAGAAATGTGAAGGTTGCATAACATTGCAAGAAGGGGAGAAGAATAAATAGACTGCACTTGTTAAAAAAAATTGTGCATCATGTATTTTGCAAGAAAATGCGTCTTTAAAATGGCATTTTAGTTTACTCAGGGCGAATACATATTTTAAAAAAAAACATTTTTTTTAAAGGATTGAGTTTAATTGTGGACTAAAATGTGAAAAGAGCGACCGAACAAACAGATCGTAAGTGGAGGATGGCTGCAAGGTTTGACAGCAATTCATCTGATACTGATCCAATAATTGAAGTGTGATTGGAGATGAACGGAGTTATACACAGATGCAACTTTGGTTTGTAACAAGGAGCTCATTGATGATTGGCCACTAATTCACTAATGACAAAGGCGGTCCGCTGCCAGCAAAGATGTGATTGTTTCTCAGGCAACTAAACAGCTTGTTACTCTGAACAAGATACTCTGAACAAGTCTTCACCTCCTCAGGAGTTCTCTCTGTTCTCGGCAGTGATAGGTGCTTTAATCCTGAAGAAACCTGGTCTATTTTTGTTACAGCTGTTCCTAAAGGCTCTGCCTTTTAATCATTGTGGTAGAGACTATTGTAAGTATTAACCAGTCCTTCCGCATGGTATAAATTAATGACAGCCTCCAAGATG
>NW_025139751.1:0-1228 GCF_004010195.1 Chiloscyllium plagiosum | reverse complement strand
CTTTCCCTATTTACCCTATCCATGCCCCTCATGATTTTGTAAATCTCCATAATGTCACCCCTCAGCCTCCGACGTTCCAGGGAAAACAGATCCAATCTCTCCATTCTCTCCCTGTAGCTCAGATCCTCCAACCCTGGCAACATCCTTTTCTGAACGCTTTCAAGTTTCACAGCGTCCTTCCTGGTCAGTGAAGGTTTGGTGCTAACCCAGTGTTCCTTTCTCCTCTGTTCTCCAGGTCCTGAGGGATTACGTGAGATGTTTCCAGTCTTTCTGCTGGTTTTACTGGCTCAAGGTGTTCTGGCCCAACGGTAGGAACGATTTTTTTTCTTGTTGGAATTAGCCAATGGAAGGAGAGATCCGTGCACATGTAAGGCACCATCACAGGAGCTGGAGAAAGAGGGGAAGGATTCCATCAGACCGTACGGCATAGGAGCAGGAATTAGGCCATTCAGCCCATCCAGTCTGCTCTGCCATTCAATCATGGCTGATAGATTTCTCAACCCCATTCTCCCGCTTTCTCCCTATAACCCTTGACCCTCTTGATACTCAAGAACCTATCTCCCTCAGTCTTAAATACACTCACTGCCCTGGCCTCCCCAGCCTTCTGTTGTAATGAATCCTATTGGTTCCTCACTCTCTGACTGAAGAGGTTTCTCCTTCTGTCTATTTTAAAAGGCCTTCCCTTTACTCTAAGGCTGTGCCCTCAGGTCCTAGTCTCTCCTAGCGCTGGAAACACCTTCCCAACATCCACCCTGTCCAGGCCATTCAGTATTCTCTGGGAGATGCAGGGATGGTGGGAACTGTATCAGAGAGGAGTGGGATTGATGGGTAACTGCCCTTTCTGGTAACCCGGTAAACCTGACTAACATGTCACAAACCGTCTGAGAAAGTTCCTTGTGTGAAATGTGGAAAACTTGGAAGCAGGCGGGTAGCTCCGGGAAACACAGAGAACTTGGGGAAGCAGATCATTCGGCCCATCAAGTCCCCATCGACCCGACAAAGAGCATCTCCCTAATTGAGTCACCCTGCATTTCCCCACGGCCAATCCACCCTAACCAGCACATCCCTGGGACACTATGGGACAATCAACCCTAACCTGCACATCCCATGGCCAATCCACCCTAACCTACACATCCCATGGCCAATCCACCCTAACCTGCACATCCCATGGCCAATCCACCCTAACCGGCACATCCCTGGGCACTATGGGACAACCCACCCTAACCTG
>NW_025139750.1:0-1228 GCF_004010195.1 Chiloscyllium plagiosum | reverse complement strand
AAAGACTGCTTTTCTCTATATTGTACACAGGGATTGTTGGACTCTATATCATACACAGGGATGGCTGTTCTCTATATTTTACACATAGTTGGCTGTTCTCTTTATTAAACACAGCGAGTCATGTTGTTTCTATTAGACACAGCGTCTTCTGTTCTCTATATTAGACGCAGGGACTGTTGTTGTCTATATTATACACAGGTACAGCTATTCTCTTTATTATACACAGTGACTGTTGTTCCTTGTATTAGACACAGGGGCAGCTGTTTCCTTAATGTGACACAGAGACTGCTATTCTTTACATTATACACAGGCAGTGCTGTTCTCGATAATAATCACAGAAACTGCTGTTCTCTATATTACACACGGGACTGCCGTTCTCTTTATTAAACACAGGGACTGCTGTTTTCAACATTGTACACAGAGACTGCTGTTTTCTTTGTTGTACAGATGGACTGTTGTTCTCTATATTATGTACAGAGATTGCTGTTTTCTGTATTATACACAGGGACAGCTGTTGTCTATATTATACACAGGTACAGCTATTCTCTATATTATACACAGGGGCTGCTGTTCTCTAGATTATTCATATGGACTACTGTCCTCTATACAAGACACAGGAAATGCTCCTCTCTATATTATACATATGAACTGTTGTTCTCTATATTTTACAAAAGGACTGCTGTTCTTTACATTGTGCACAGGCACTGTAGTTCTCTAAAATATATACAGGGAATGCTATCATCTATATTTTCCACAGGTAGTGCTGCTCTCTATATTACGCACAGGGATAACTGTTCTCTATATTATACACATGAACTGCTGTTGTCCATATTACACACAGGGAGGGCTGTTCTCTTTTACTAAACAAAGAGAGTCATTTTCTTTATATTAGACACAGCGTTTGCTGTTTTATACACAGGAACTCCTGTTTTCGACATTGTACACAGAGAGTGCTTTTCTCGATATCATACACAGTGACTGCCGTCCTCTATATTAGACACAGGGGCTGCTGTTGTCTATATTATACACAGGGACTGTTGTTCCCAATATTAGACACAGGGACTGCTGTTCCCAACAGGAGACACAGGGACCACTGTTCTCTACATGATACACAGGCAGTGTTGTTCTCAAAAATAGTCATAGAAGCTGCTGTTCACTTTCTTATACACAGGGACTGCTGTTCACTGTATTATCAAGAGGGATTGCTGTTCTTTATATTATTCAAAGG
>NW_025139749.1:0-1228 GCF_004010195.1 Chiloscyllium plagiosum | reverse complement strand
TCAGTGTGATGGTGATGGAGTGATTTTGGGATTGACAGTGTGACGGTGATGGTTTGAGTGTGAGGGGTTCAGTGTGAAGTTGATGGAGTGAGTGTGAGGCGGTCAGGGTGACAGTGATGGAATGAGTGTGCGGGGGTCAGTGTGACTGTGATGAAGTGAGTGTGAGGGGGAAAGGATGCGGATGATGGGGTGAGAGTTAGGGCGTCTGGGTTTGCATGATTAAGTGAGTGTGAGGTTGTCAGGGTGACGGTGAAGTAGGGAGTGTGAGGGCGTCAGAGTGATAGGGCTGGAGTGATTGTGAGGGCGTCAAGATGACGGTGATGGAGTGAGTGTGAGGGGGTCAGGGTGATGGTGATGGAGTGAGTGTGTGGGCGTCAGGGTGACGGTGATAGAGTGAGCGTGAGGGAGTCAGGGTGACGGGGATGGAGTGAGTGTGGGATTGTCACTATGATGGTGATGGAGTGAGTGTGAGTGGGTCATGGTGACGGTGAGGCAGTGAGCGTGTGAGAGTCTGGGTGAAAGTGATGGAGTGAGTTGAGGGGGTCAGGGTGACGGTGATGCAGCAAGTGTGCGATTGTCAGTGTGATTGTGATGGAGTGTGTTTGGGATTGTCAGTGTGACGCTGATGGAGTGAGTGTGAGGGAGTCAGGGTGACGTTGATGGAGTAAGTGTGATGGGATCAGTGTGAAAGTGATGGAGCGAGTGTGAGGGGGTCAGGGTGACAATGATGGAATGAGTGTCATGTGTCAGTGTGACGATGATGGAGTGTGGGATTGACACTGTGATGGTGATGTAGTGAGTGTGAGGGGTCAGGGTGACGGTGACTGAGTGAGTTTGTGGGAGCCAGGGTTGCAGTGATGGAGTGAGTTGAGGGTGTCACGGTGACGGTGATGGAGTGACTGGGATTGTCAGTGTGATGGTGATGGAGTGAGTTTGGGATTGACAGTGTGATGGTGATGGAGTGAGTTTGGGATTGACAGTGTGACGGTGATGGTTTGAGTGTGAGGGGTTCAGCATGAAGTTGATGGAGTGAGTGTGAGGGAGTCAGGGTGACAGTGATGGAATTAGTGTGCGGGGCCAGTGTGACTGTGATGAAGTGAGTGAGTGGGAAAGGATACGGATGATGGGCTGAGTGTTAGGGGATCTGGCTGAGCATGATTACGTGAGTGTGAGGGGGTGAGTGTGACGGTGAAGTAGGGAGTGTGAGGGAGCCAGAGTGATAGGGCTG
>NW_025139748.1:0-1228 GCF_004010195.1 Chiloscyllium plagiosum | reverse complement strand
TAGCCTGCTGGATACACTTTCCTCATTTCTGAAGAAGGGCTCATGCCCGAAACGTCGATTCTCCTGTTCCTTAGATGCTGCCTGACCTGCTGTGCTTTTCCAGCAACACATTTTCAGCCTTTTCAATCGGCTACATCTGTTTGCAACTCATGTAGAAAATATATCCTTGCAAATAACTTCAGCGGATTCTCTTGATCCGAGTGCTGGTTTTAAGCAATTTAACCTCCTCACGTTTCCCCTACAAAAAAGAAAACACGCACATTCCCTTCTTCCCCACACCCTGCCGTCACTTCCAGTTCACTGGTGGCAATGGAGCCCTCTTGCTTCGATGTGGCTGCATTCCCTAACCCAAACATTTGCATGATCGTTCTTTCAGCCCCACCAAAAGGGCTTTAAGTATTTGCAATACAATGGGTCAAGTGGTCATTGGTGTGGAAAGTCTGATTTTGTCATAGCCACCATTGACAGTCTGTACAGATCCAGAGAGGGCAACAAATAACTCAGTGCATGCCACTGAATTTGATTATTCCCTCTCCTGGGGTAATGAAAATTATTTGTTTTATATATAACAGTATCGATGAAGTGCCCTTAAACTAAATCCAACAGTCAATTTTCTAGCGTCCTAAGTTCACTGAAAGTTGGAGATCTAATTCATTGAAATTTCTTGATTAAATATCTTCTGTGCCCACTGAATCCTCGGGGGATGTGATTTACAGAGAAAACGGTTGATAATCGATGCAAGAACTGGCGGCTATTTCAGGATTGCACAGACTGTACAAGCTACTGCTCTTCAATCTGTAAAGTTAACATGTTGGTTTTCCTAGTCGAAGAGTGTGGTGCTGGAAAAGCACAGCTGGTCAGGCAGCATTGGAGGAGCAGAAGAGTCACTGATTTGAGCATATGTTGTTCATTCCTGATGACAAACTTATGCTTGAAATGTTGATTCTCCTGCTCTTCGGATGCTGCCTGACCAGCTGTGCTTTTCCAGCACCACACTCTTTGATTCTGATCTCCAGTATATACAGTCCTCACTTTCTCCTTGTTGGTTTTCATGTCAGAGACAGCAGTGAAAGGACAATGCTATTCACAACCTGCAAATTTGCAACCAAATGATTGTTTTTTTCAATGAGATGGTCATTTCTAAGAAACGTGTTAGCTGATATATGCATAGCAACATCCCACAATGGTTGCAATTACTGGCTGTGGTGTAAAATTCCAAGCAGTGGAA
>NW_025139747.1:0-1228 GCF_004010195.1 Chiloscyllium plagiosum | reverse complement strand
TTGTGGACCAGAATCATAGGACACAGAATTTAACGCAACAAGATTGAATTGTCATGGAATTAAATATTAAACAAAATTTGCTTTCGTCTTTAATCATTAGGAATGATCATGTTATTTTTAGTTCCTTCATATGTAAATCCCATATTTTTAAAAGTTATATGATCAGCATAGTTTTAAAAATAGGAGCCATTTCAGATCAGATAATGCATTGAAGGAGTGAGGTTAAAGTCTGTGTCCCAATGTTCGTTCAGACTGATTGCATTTCTAAAATGGGATTTTCAGAATCGTAAATGAATAATGCAGTTTTCGCGCAAAATAAAATGTTGTGCAGCAAGTACAAATTCATACAAAAAACTTTATATATGTGAGAGTGCAGGGCAGACCAAGTGAGTGTGTGCATGTGGGTGTGTATGTGGGCACGTGAGTGTCCATGAGAGCGTGTGTGGATGTGTGTGCAATGGGGTATATGTTATTGAAAGAGTGCATGCGTGGGTTAGAGTGTGGGGATATATGTGTGCGCGCATGAGGGAGAGCTTTTGTTTGAGAAAGAGTTTGTGTGAGTGTCCAGGTCTGTGGCTGTGTGTGTGCATGTATGTGTGTGTGTGTGCACACGCGCCTATGTGTTAATGTGCACGCGTGTGCTTGTGCTTGCATTTGTGTACATGTTTGTGAGAGAAATCTCAGTGTAGTGAGGTCACCTGTAGTGTGACATGAACCCAAGTTTACGCTTGACGCCATCCCCATGAGTACAAAACTTGGCTGGCAGCCTCTGCTCAGCCACTTTGCATTTTTGCCTCGGTCACAGTCAGCCTTGGAGATGGACACCCGAAGATTCAAGGCCGAATGTCCTGGACCACAGAAGAGCTCCCCAACTGCGAGAGAACACTCCCAGTTGGTGATTGTTTCCGGTTTCGACTCAGTCTTTGTTGTTGCCTCTGCTCTTTATCGCCAAAAACACATATATCAGTGCATCATGGTTTGTGTTGCATTCTCATGGACTCCTGTTCTATTATTGTCTTTTTCATTTTTCATTCTGTTAGTTTGTTATGTCTTATATTGTTATGATATTCTTTTCTCATGTTCTTATTGTCTCGTTCTCTTACTGCTATACCTTTCCTCTGTTTTGGTTTTATTATCTCATGTTCTCATGCTTTTAATCTTATGCTCTTATTGTATTATTTGCTTACGTCCTAATTGTCATGATCTTATTCATTCATGTGTCTATGTT
>NW_025139746.1:0-1228 GCF_004010195.1 Chiloscyllium plagiosum | reverse complement strand
CCTCTGTACCAGGCTGGTCCAAAATTTGGTATTCATCATGGGATAGAAAGGAAGGACCTGACCCACATCATTTAAGACTCCCAGTTCATTGTAGCGACATGTCACATATCAAAATGGAGTTTTAAGTCTTCAGTCATTGGGAGACTTAACTGCATTCTTGTTGATATCATGTCCAAAGCAGATAAAGAAAGCCTCATTCCTGTTAGAGTCAACAGTAAATATTGGCACAACCAGCTATGCCCAAATGCCATAAAAGAAAAATGAAGGCGTACTGAATAACTGGGGCAGGGGCTAATGTCTGGAATGTGGTTTAATAAGGTGTATTAGGAAAAGCTAAGGATAATGGATAAGGTCATCTAGTAAACATCATGAGATAATGGGACGTCCACGGACTGATCACAGTCATACGATAAACCTGATTGGATGTGTATGTAACTAATTAATAGTACTAATTATTATGAATAATTAATGATGGTTTGTAACAGCTAAAGACAGGGTAAAAGCAAATGTATAAAAAGTGTATGTTTCCCTTTATTCAAGGGAGAAGTCCCTGGATTACCAGAGGCTCTCTCCTCACTAGTGCAAAACAATAAACTCTTTGATGATTAAACTGAACCTGGGGTTAAGTGTTTCAATTAGTTATTCTGCCCTAACACCAGCAACATAAAAACATTCTGAGATTTCACACCCCTCTCATGTGATTGTGAGTAAGGCTGAATTTGATCGAAAAGTTGTATTTCTCAGTGTTTTAATGAGGATTGTCATGTCTGCAGATTACTAACCATAACAGGACAAGTTAATAATATGGTTAAGAAAACATGTTCACTTTTGTGCTACCACAAAACTCATTAGTAATCTTAATAACATCATCTAACTTCACCCCATCTCAACCCATCTGCTGCTGAAACCCTTACGCATGCCTTTGTTACCTCTAGACTTGCCTTTTCTGACCAGGTCTGGTCAGATCTCCCACACTTTACACTCAACAAACTTGAGGCCATTCAAAACTCTGCTGCCCCTGGCTTGACTCTACTGCATTTCTGTGTGCTCAGACCCGCACTGGCTCCCAGGAAAACAATGTCCTCGTTTTAAGGTTCTCATCCTTCTTCCCAAATCTCTCCTTGACCTCAACCCTTCCTATTTCTGTAATCTCATCCAATTCATAACCTTCTGAGATATCTGTCTTCCTCTTTTCGTGCCTCATTAGCATCTGTACATTTAATCATTG
>NW_025139745.1:0-1228 GCF_004010195.1 Chiloscyllium plagiosum | reverse complement strand
AGATGGCTTTTTGGAGCAACGTCTGGAGGAGCGTACTCGGGAACAAATGATATTGGATTTAATGATGCAGGATTCGTAAGGGAGATTAGGGTGAAGGTAAATTTAGGAAGCAATTGTCAGAACATGGTTGAATTTATTCTACAATTTGAGAGAGAGAAGATGGGATCAGAGGTAACAGTATTTCAGCTGAATAAAGGCAACTACAGAGGCATAAGGGAGAAGCTGGGTGGAATTGACTGGGAGAGGAATCAAGCATTAAAGACAGGGAACAGCAATGTGAGTAGATTCCAAGATTAATTCAGGAGACACAGCAGAGATTATTGCCGAGGAATGGAGGCATGGTACAGGGAGGATGAGACAGCCAGGGCTGACGAAGGAAGTCAGGGATTGCATACAAGCAAACGATCAAGCTTATAATGTGGTGAGGGGCAGTGGGAAACTGGAGAATTGGGAAACGTACAAAGACTAACAGAGGGCAAAAAAAGATTAGATATGGAGGTAAGCCAACCAGTAATAGAAAGGAGACTGTAAGAGGTTCTTTATATATATATAGTGCAAAAGAGAGGCAAAAGTGAATATGGACCACTGGAAGATGATGCTGGAGAGACAGTAGTGGCAACAAAGAAATGAATGAGGGACTTTGCATCAATGTTCATGGTGGAAAACACGAGTAATTTCCCAAAGATTGAAGAGAGTGAAAAGGCAGAGCTGAGTATGGAGGTCATCATCAAGAAGAACATGCTAGAAAACCGAATGGCCTGAATTTGGATAAATCACCTGAACCATGTAGACTGCACTCCAGCGTTGTAAGTGAGATAGCTGAAGAGGTAGTGAAAGTGAAAGTGGTAATCTTTCAGGAAAGACTAAAATCAGGAAAGGCTGGAAAATGCTAATGTGACACTCTATTTAATAAAGGAGTTAGACAGAAGATGGAAAATTACAGACTGATTAGCCTAACCTTGGTTGTGGGTAACATCCTGGAATCCATCATGAAGGGTGGGATTTCTGAATACTTGGAAGCATTTAGTAAAATAGTGCAAAGTCAGCATTGTTTCATCAGTGGGAGTTCATGCCTGACAAACCTGTTGGAATACTTTGAGGGAGTAACAATGAGATTTCACTAAGAACCAGTAGATGTTGTCCACCTTCTTCTCGAAAATCCTTTGGTAAGGTTCCAGGCAGGACGCTATTGAGTAAGATTAGGGCCCCTGGTGTTACAGACAAGGTA
>NW_025139744.1:0-1228 GCF_004010195.1 Chiloscyllium plagiosum | reverse complement strand
TTTCGTCAGTGTGTCATACTTCAGATGACGGGGATAAGATGGAATCTGAGATCTCGATACCCTCAGGATCAATTCTAGGATATTTGAATGATATCATCAGCATGTCGCTTCAAGGCATTCTAGTCTGCTCTGCTGTTCTTCCTGCTAAATTACATAAACTTACACTTTCCCAAATTATATTCTATTTGACAAATTTTGCCCCCCTCGTTTAACCTGTTTATATACCCCGCACCATCCTCATCACTGGTCTTTCAACGTTTTTGTGCCATCCACAAACTTTGCTGGAGGTGCCATAGTATGTGGTGATCTGAATGCGAACAGGAGGAAGAAGGGTTCAGAGGGATTTAGGCAAAATGCTGGAAAACGGGAATAGATCAGTTGAGGACACCTGTTTGTTGCCCATGAGTTCGACTGAAGGGTCTGTTTCCATCTGTTTATTCTCCGAGTCCATAAGTCATAATTATATACCCCCACACGAACAAGCCAGAGAGAACGCAATTACTCATTCACAGGCAGTCCCACTAAAATGCTATAAGGTCATCTTTAACTTTAAAAATGACATTAAATTCAATTCAAAGTCAACAATACGTCAATATGTTCGAACTACAGATTCCCCAAATAGTCTCATCCAAACCTAGACTCAAGGAGATAAACAGTTATCTAAAACTTTTCTAAGCCAAGGAGATAAACAGTTATCTAAAACTTTTCTAAGCAATTGCTTATGAAGGATTGGAAGGATTACTTCAAAAATATGCCCCCCACCCAATGTGCATTTTATTAGATTCCCTACAGTGTGGAAACAGGCCCTTTGGCCCAACAAGTCCACACTGACCCTCCGAAGGGTAACCCACTGAGACACATTTCCCTCTGTCTAACGCACCTAACCTATGGGCAATTTAGCATGGCCAATTCACCTGACCTGCACATCTTTAGATTGTGCGAGGAAACCGGAGCATCTGGAGGAAACCCACGAAGACACTGGGAAAATGTGCAAACTCCACACAGACAGTCACCCGAGGCTGGAATCGAACCTGGGATCCTGATGCCATAAGACAGCAGTGCTGGCACTGTGCCGCCGCAATGTAAGTTTGGAGAAAGATGCAGTAGTTTTGCTGAGGCTTGCCCCGAGTGGCTTCGTGCTGCAGGACTCTCAGCTCGATGGTCTGTTTCCCGGGAGACTAAGTCAAACACCAACTGGACCGTGGGAACCAACAATTCAATGAAAAAC
>NW_025139743.1:0-1228 GCF_004010195.1 Chiloscyllium plagiosum | reverse complement strand
TTTCCACCACCAGGAAGAAAGGAAACACCCGAGCGGCCAGTGACAAGCAGTGCCCTTTTTGTCTGTCAGCCAGGGCTCCATGATTGGAGCAGGTCAATACCCTAATGAAGGAACTCAGATTCTATCAGGTCCAGCTGACTGACCTTGTTACAATCACTACAAAGTTGACCTTTTCAGATTGATGATCTTTCATCAAGGCTGGAACAGGTTAGAGATGTCACTGGTTTTGATCACAAATGAACATGCATACAAGGATCAGGAGGGCCTTTTGAAGCCTCCTGGTTGCTAAAACATTAATAGATAACTTGGCCAAACAGCAAGGGATGATGGGTACATGGATTAAATAAAACTCTGAAATCATAAAACCCTGAAATCATAAAACCCACACACCAGACACAGTCCAAGCCATGCTAATGACATTAGCATCATGTAAAAGGCAACAGCTTTTGTGGGCAGCACGGTGGCACAGTGGTTAGCACTGCTGCCTCGCAGCGCCAGAGACCCGGGTTCAATTCCCGCCTCAGGCGACTGACTGTGTGGAGTTTGCACGTTCTCCCCGTGTCTGCGTGGGTTTCCTCCGGGTGCTCCGGTTTCCTCCCACAATCCAAAGATGTGCAGGTCAGGTGAATTGGCCATGCTAAATTGCCCGTAGTGTTAGGTAAGGGGTAAATGTAGGGATATGGGTGGGTTGCGCTTCGGCGGGTCGGTGTGGACTTGTTGGGCCGAAGGGCCTGTTTCCACATTGTAATGTAATCTAAGCTATCCTGGATAGACATACCACCAACAATTTATCCACCAAACAAAGGAGGGCCTAAACCGACAGGCCTTGGGTCCTGCTACACAGAGAGCAGCAGGTCATCCAAATGATTGACACTGTTTCAAACCATTAAGTGAGTCTCCCTGATTGGCCAGATCTATAAAAAGTTCCAGAACACCATCTAAAAGGTACTTTAAAAAAGGGATTCACCCGCAGACTGCTCTCTTGGATCCTCTTGGACCTTTGAGGAGACCAGCATGCCAAGAGACAGAGGCCAGCTGACCATCTGGAGAGAGAGAGAGAGAGAGAGAGAGAGAGAGAGAGGGAGAGGAAGAGGAAGAGGAAGAGGGAGAGGAAGAAATCAGCTTCGAAATCCCACAGAGACAGAGATATGTAAATCTACAAGAGACTCAGGCAGAATTGTAACCTTAAGTGGCTAAGAGGATTAGAGAGAGTGTGTTTAGTATAAAG
>NW_025139742.1:0-1228 GCF_004010195.1 Chiloscyllium plagiosum | reverse complement strand
CTGCCATTCATCATTGCTGATCACCTTCTCACCCTATTCACCCCACTTTGCCCCAAAATCTTGGATCTCCTTGACAATCAAGAACCTATATATCTCTGTCTTAAATACACTGAACGAACTGGTCTCCACAGCCATCTGCAGCAATGAATTCCATCGACTCATAATTCTCTGGCTAAAGAAGTTTATCCTCATCTCGGTTCTGAAGGGTATTCCCATTATTCTGAGGCTGTGCCCTTGTGTTCTAGTTTCTCCTGCTAACGGAAACATCTTCCCAATACCCAAAGTGGACACACTGTTCAGCATTCTGTAAGTTTTAATGAGATTCCCCCTCATCCTTCTAAACTCTATTGAGTATCGATCCAGAGTCCTGAAACACGAGTGATATGTTCAGCCTTTCTTTCCTGGGATCATTCTCGTGAACATTCCCTGGACCCACTCCACGACCAGTATATCTTCCTCAGATATGGGGCCTAAAGTTGTTCACAGTAATTTAAAAGTGGTCTGAGCAGAGCCTTATGCAATCTCAGAAGTACATCCCTGCTTTTATGTTCTTTTCCTTTCGAAACATTGTATTTGCCTTCCTAACGACTGACTCAACCTGCAAGTTAACCTTAAGAGAACCTTGGACTAAGACTCCCAAGTACCTTTGCATTCCAGATTTCTGAACTTTCTCCCCATTTAGAAAATAGCATGGTGACTCATCCCCATGCAATCCCAGTCGATGATCAGACCGTATGCATTCAGCACAGCTCACCCATTTTCTTACTCTTAGCTCTTATTATCACTTATTCTGTTTGTCTTCTGCCGTGGCCTGCGATCCATTATCTTTTTGTTTGCTGATCCAATTTGTGTTTTTCTCTCTCTGAACTCTGTCTTCACATATCTGCTCACCTCTCCCCTGCACCTCTTCTCCCAATTCAGCTTCAGCATAAATGATACTTTTTCACTGTTACTAACAGTTCTAATGAAGTGTCACTGGATTTGAGATGTTACGTTGGCTTACTTCCTCCACAGGCTGCCAGACATGCCGAGTCTGTCCAGCACTTCCTGCTTTTATGATTGAT
The DNA here is from genome assembly GCF_004010195.1 of Chiloscyllium plagiosum. Classification (NCBI taxonomy): domain Eukaryota; kingdom Metazoa; phylum Chordata; class Chondrichthyes; order Orectolobiformes; family Hemiscylliidae; genus Chiloscyllium; species Chiloscyllium plagiosum. The sequence goes on along the minus strand of NW_025139742.1, from coordinate 164 downwards.
TCCTCATCATGTTGTAATACAAAATGGTGACCTCTTGCTGGGTAACATTATGTTGGTGGTGAGCTCTGGTACATCATGTAAATTGCTTCACTGGTAACAAAGTGTGTCTCTTTCCAAGTGTATCTCTCTCCATATGGTAGCCATGGCAACAGCAAATCTATTGG
>NW_025139741.1:0-1228 GCF_004010195.1 Chiloscyllium plagiosum | reverse complement strand
AATAGTCTGGTGATAATATCACTGGTTGTCTGGACTAATAGTCAGGTGATAATATCACTGGGTGTCTGGGTTAATAGTCTGGTGATAATATCACTGGGAGTCTGGGTTAATAGTCTGGTGACAGTATCACTGGGTGTCTGGGTTAATACTCGTGTGATAATATCACTGGGTGTTTGGGTAAATAGTCTGGTGATAATGTCACAGGGTGTCTGGGTTAACTGTCGGGTGATAATATCACTGGGTGTCTGGGTTAATACTCAGGTGATAATATCACAGGGTGTCTGGGTTAATAGTCGGGTGATAATATCACTGGGTGTCCAGGTTAATTCTCGGGGCATAATAACACTGGGTGTCTGGGTTAATAGTCTGGTGATAATATCACTGGGTGTCTGGAATAAGAGACGGGTGATAATATCACTGGGCATCTGGGTTAATAGGCGGGTGGTAATATCACTGGGTGGTGGGTTAAACGTCGGGTGATAATATCACTGGGAATCCGGGTTAATAGTCGAGTGATAATATCACTGGGTGTCCGGGTTAATAGTCAAGAGATAATATCACTGGGTGTCGGGAATAATAGACGGGTGGTAATATCACTGGGTGTCTGGAATAATAGACGGGTGATAATATCACTGGGCATCTGGGTTAATAGTCGGGTGGTAATATCACTGGGTGGTGGGTTAATAGTCGAGTGATAATATCACAGGGTATCTGTGTTAATAGTCTGGTGATAATATCACTCGGTGACTGGGTTAATACTCGGGTGAGAATATCACTGGGTGTGTGGGTTAATAGTCGGGTGATAATATCACTGGGTGTCCGGGTTAATACTTAGGTGATAATATCACAGGGTGTCTGGGTTAATAGTCTGGTGATAATATCACTGGGCATCTGGGTTAATAGACAAGTGATAATATCACTGGGTGTCTGGGTTAATAGTCTGGTGATAATATCACTGGGTGTCCGGGTTAATAGTTGAGTGATAATATCACTGGGTGTCCGGGTTAATAGTCTGGTGATAACCTCACTGGGTGTCTGGGTTAATAATCTGGTGATAATATCACTGGGTGTCTGGGTTAATAGTCGGGTGATAATATCACTGGGAGTCTGGGTAAATAGTCTAGTGATAACATCAATGGTTGTCCGGGTTAATAGTCTGGTGATATCACTGGGTGTCTGGGTCAATAGTTAGGTAATAATATCACTGGGTGTCTGGGTTAATACTCGG
>NW_025139740.1:0-1228 GCF_004010195.1 Chiloscyllium plagiosum | reverse complement strand
AAACAGCCTCGAGGGGTGGATTGAGGGAACAACTGGGCTGGGGCAGAAGTTGGCCATTTGGCTGCACCATTCAGAATGCTCATGGCTGATTCGATTGTGTCTGACCATCCATTTCCTGCCTGTTCCCAATAAACGCTGATCCTTCTGTCTAGCAAAGATCAGTGAAGCTGAGCCTTGAAAATCTTCAATAACCGAGTCTTCACTGCTCCCTGAGGATAGGACACCACAGGTAGCACAACACTAAAGTGAAAGGGACGTCCTTATTTAATTGTGGGTCTGTTATTTTAAAACTGTGTTAAATGAACACGAAATCACCACCTCTTTTCAGATATAAGGACAGAATAATTCGGAATAAAGATAAACCAAACCTGTCCCACATTCCCACTGACCCTTTACAATTCAATATGTATCGCACCCAGCCTCTGCTGATGTCTCAGGAAGAGAATGCCTGATAGCAGAAGACTGCTGGAGCATGAAGGAAATAAGCAGATTGGGGCCATTCAGCCTATCGAGTTTGAAATTCTGTTCAATAATTTCTTGTATGTACCTCAACCTCATTCTTCAGCCTTCTCCTGAGAATCCTTGATCCACTTGCAAATCAAAAACATATCGATTTGTGTCTTAATGACACTAGTGTCTGTGCTTCTGTGTGTGTGTGCGTCGGTATGTATGCATGTGTGTGTGTCTGTATATGTGTGTATATATATGTGTGTGTGTGTGTCCATGTGCTTGCTATCTGTGTGTTTGCTTGTCTACATCTGTCTGTCTATGTTTCAGTCTGTGTTTCTATCTGTGTTTGTGTCTATTTGTATGTGATGTATATGTCGCTGTGTGTTTATACGTGTGTCTATGCCGATCTCCTTGTAAGTATTGTGCGTGTTCGTATATTGGGGTGTTTAGCAATACCTCTGTGTATTTTTGTGTCTGCGATTCTGTGCAGTGAGGTATCTGTGCTTTTTATTGGAAGTGAAAGGACTGCTGTTGGAACTGCCAGTGGGTTTAAAGTGATAATTGTCTTTCACTGAACATTGCTCCTTAATCGGTCGGTGGGACATGGATGTTTCAGAATCTCCAAACGAGGCGTTCCAGTCCTCTCTGGCTCTTTCAGAGTCCTCCCCACATGGCGGGGGAGGGGATGGGGGAACGGATATTGGGCATTCCACTACCCGACTTGGCCCTTTCTGTCCTATTCCACGCTTTTTCTCCTGGAATGGGAGAAAGGGAGGGA
>NW_025139739.1:0-1228 GCF_004010195.1 Chiloscyllium plagiosum | reverse complement strand
AGCATGCTGGCCTTCATAACAAGAGGGATTCAGTTTAGAAGCAAAGAGGTTCTTCTGCAGCTTTACTTGGCCCTGGTGAGACCACAGCTGGAGAATTGTGTGCAGTTCTGGTCTCCAAATTTGGGGAAAGACATTCTGGCTATTGAGGGAGTGCGGCGTAGGTTCACGAGGTCAATTTGGCGGGACTAACTTACACTGAAAGACTGGAGCGAGTGGGCTTGTATAACCTTGAGTTTAGAAGACTGAGAGGGGATCTGAATGAGACATATAAGATTATTAAAGGATTGGACACTCTGGAGGCAGGAAACATGTTTCCGCTGATGGGTGAGTGCTGAACCAGAGGACATAGCTTAAACATACGGGGTAGACCATTTAGGACAGAGATGAGGATAAACGTATTCACCCAGAGGGCAGTGGAGGTCCAGTCTCTGGATTCATTTCAGAAAGAGTTGGATAGAGCTCTCAAAGATAGTGGAATCAAGGGTTATGGAGATAAGGCAAGAACAGGTTACTGATTATGGATGATCAGGCATGATCATATTGAAGGGCAGAATAGCCTACTCCTGCACCTATTATCTATTGAAATACAGGTACAGAGAATAACGAGTGGCAGAGAGAAAATAGATACATGTGTTCGAGTGGAATGCAGAGCAGAGAATGAAGAGAGAAGTGTGCGTGAGAGAATGATTAATGAGGGACAGTGAAAGAAGATGAATGTGTTCAAGATGAAAAACAGGAACAAAGACTAATGAAAGAGAGATACATGAAAAAAAGAATTGGAGAAAGAGAGATTGGGCAATGAGAGTGAAAGAGTGTTTGAATGAAGACTTTACAGAGAGAATGAATCGTATATTGTTTGACATAGGTGAGGGAGTAAAAATAACAGCGTTCAAGATAGAAACAGCGACAGAAACATTAATGAGGGAGGAGAGAGAAATTAATAAAGTTTGAAAAGAAAATTAACAGCACAGATAGTTAGAGATACCTCAGTGTGACCTATTTTGTTATTGATATCCTCGGATGTAGTTCAGCAAATGTCAGCTCGAGGATTGTACATTAATCTATCGTCGTCATGATCCTGGTTTCTTACATTCATGTCTAAGCGTTTTTGTGAAGTAACATTTTCACAGTGAGGTCTGAAATTGTATCAAGATAGAGTGATAGAGAATCCTTCGGCGATCGGGATGCAATAGGTTGGCGTCGGGATCTCAGATGTTGGGGGAGAGAA
>NW_025139738.1:0-1228 GCF_004010195.1 Chiloscyllium plagiosum | reverse complement strand
ACGGGGAGAATATGCAAACTCCCCACAAAGGCCTGGGACTTGAATCTATCCAAGCTCTCGAAGGAAGCATTGCTAACCACTGAGCCACCATGCTGTCACAAGAAGGGAAACAATTCAAGAGAATAAGAAATGAGTGGAACACAATTTGGAGAATTGATATCAGAGGATATCACTTACGAGGGACACTGACAGCAGCAAGTACCGGGAAGTATATCCTCTCGATCATCTTCAATATGCGTTGTATGATAGCTCTCTCCTCATATATTGAAACTATAATCGCTACATTCATGATGCCTCTCCCGTCAACGGTTCAAAGGTTATTATATTTAATGCAGCCAGTACACGCTCGTGCTAGTAAAGGGGAATCTTTAAATAGAGCAGAAAGAACAATTCCTCAGGGACATTTTTTTTTCTGAGTTATCATCGAGTCATCATGAACACCTGAGCTGTGTTAATAGAATTGTTCATCGCGTTTCCCCACACTGGGCAAATGATTCAAATTAATTTCTTTCAAACCAGATGTATTTTTACTTTCATGTAGCTGAAATACTCTGATGAAAATGAATTCTAAAACTTGCAGGTGTATTACCCAATGGTTTAAAAAACACGAGTGTGGGAGGGCAGATGCACAATGTATTTTTTTAAGTGTACATTATTCTGTATTTTAACTCCTATATAGGAATCGGGAGAAAACGAACTAATTTTAAAGACCTGTTGAAGATACATTTAATAAATAAGTAAGCTCGCACTCATTGTAACTGTTGTCTGAACAGCAGCTAATTCAAGGAATGGAGGCTCAATTGCAGAAGAGCTGATGCCAACGGTTGCGGGAGCTTTCTAAAATAATCCGAGCTTTTTCCAGCAGATTGGAATTAGTATCAGAAGGATATGCAATGCAGAAAAAAAGTCGATTAGTGCCCAACCTCTATCATGATCAAAGCAAACCAGCAAATTATATGAATCGCATTTTCCTATACTGAGCCGTTGTGCTGCATGTCTTGCACTTGTCCATTAATACTTGTTAAAACCTGAAGGATTTCTGCCTCTAACACTTAAAGGCAGTGCCTTCCAGTTCCTTACCATCATCTGGATGGATCAATTTTGCATCCCCTCTCCTCTAAACATCCTCACACTGAACTTTCATCAATATCCCATGTTCACTGCCCTCCTTCGCGGAAGTCAATCTGCCCTATCGATGGCCCTCGTATCTTTATCATATCCGAATCAT
>NW_025139737.1:0-1228 GCF_004010195.1 Chiloscyllium plagiosum | reverse complement strand
GGGGTACAGTCCCACACACACTGACCCTCACTGGGGTACAGTCCCTCATACACTGACGCTCACTGGGTTACAGTCACTCACACACTGATTCTCACCAGGGTACAGTCCCACACACACTGACTCTCACTGGGGTACAGCTCACACACACACTGACTATCACTGGGATACACACCCACACACACTGACTCTCACTGGGGTACAGTCACTCACACACTGATTCTCATCAGGGTACAGTCCCACACACACTTACTCTGACTGGGGTATACTCCCACACACACTGACCCTCACTGGGGTACAGTTCCACACCCACGGACTCTCACTGGGATACAGACCCCAACACACTGACCCTCACTGGGGTACACACCCTCACACACTGACCCTCACTGGGGTACAGTCGCACACGCCCTGATACTCACTGGGGTACAGTCCCACACACACTGACTCTCACTGGGGTACACTCCATCACACACTGACCCTCACTGGGGTACAGTCGCACACACCCTGATACTCACTGGGGTACAGTCCCACACACACTGACCCTCACTGGGGTACAGTACCTCACACACTGACTCTCACAGGGGTACGGAACCTCATACACTGACTCTCACTGGGGTACAGTCCCACACACACTGACCCTCACTGTGGTACAGTCCCACACACACTGACTCTCACTGGGGTACAGTCACTCACACACTGATTCTCACCAGGGTACAGTCCCACACACACTTACTCTGTCTGCGGTACAGTCCCACACACACTGACCCTCACTGGGGTACAGTTCCACACACACTGACTCTCACTGAGGTACAGTCCCTACTCACTGACTCTGACTGGGGTACAATCCCATACACACACTGACCCTCGCTGGGGTACAGTCCCTCACACACTGACTCTGACTGGGGTACAGTCCCTCACACACTGTCTCTCACTGGGGTGCACTCCCACACACACTGACTCTCACTGGGGTACAGTCCCACACACGCTGACTCTCACTGGGGTACAGTCGCGCACACACTGACCCTGACTGGGATACAGTCCCTCACACACTGACTCTGACTGGGGCACACTCCCACATACACTGACTCTAATTGGGGTACTGTCCCACACGCACTGACTCCTACTGGGGTACACTCCATCACTCACTGACCCTCACTGGGGTACAGTCCCACACACCCTGACCTTCACTGGGGTACATTCCCACACACACTGACCCTCACTGGGGTACAGT
>NW_025139736.1:0-1228 GCF_004010195.1 Chiloscyllium plagiosum | reverse complement strand
CACGTTCTTGACCATCTGCTGCAGATCTATTATCGAGAAGAGGGAACTTTATGCTAAAAGTACTCTCTTTATTAGTACGCTTTACGCTGGGGAACAATCCTTCAGAAGATGATAAGCAGCTTTGCGAGGTTTGTGAGAGGGAATTAGGGGTTGAGTTTTCTATGGTAGCATGGGGGAATATTTGTGAGAATGTGAGCAGATCTTGACTTGTAATAGGATCCATGCCATGCAGTTAAAGATTTTGCATAGGGTCCATTTGGCTCAAGACCGTCTCTCAAAGTTTAAGATGGGAGCATCCCCCTTTTGTCGGAAGTGTACTTTAAACATCGGTACTCTCACTCATTATTTATGGTGTGCCACAGGCTCCGTGCATATTGGAGATCTGTGGCAGAGGTCATAGAGAGGGTTTTGAGGGCTGAGGTTAAGATGGGCCCCTATTTCACTTCTCATGGGACTACCCAGTATACTCTCTATGGATGCTCATGGGGAAAAAAAAAACTTTCTAATATCCTCACTTTGTGCGCTAGGAAAGATATTTTAATGTATTGGGTTTCAGAACTCCCCCCACCAGGTTTTTGAGTTCGCATAGGCTCATTATGGAACATATCCCTTGGACCTTTTCACCGGAAAACAGAAATTTTTTATTGGATATGGCACCCCTTTCTGGACTGCTCAGATGCAGATTTATCTGCCATTTTAACTTGGGCTTTTGTATAGCCATGGCATTCTGATTTTGTGTACTTGATGCCCTTGAAAGAAGACTCTGGAATATTTTGTGTGGTTGAGAGGCAATATTTTGTTGTGCTGAGCTGTTTTGCTTGTTTATTTATTCATTAACTACCTTTATTGATTTTTTTGTTTTGCACATGGGTATCGTTGTGTTTTGGTTATGTTGCTGTTGTGGGTTTTTGTTTCTCATTTTTCAGTTGTCATATGTATATAGTGTAATGTTTGCTGGTGTTGTAATTTATCTTTCTTTTTATGGTTTTGTAAGAAAAGAAAAGTTTAATTAAAATATCTGTTAAAAAAAGGACAACACAGATCAAAATTCAATGTATTGGCCTAATGAATGACAAACGTCTAGTGATAATTTCTGTCAACTATTGATATATTTTTAAGTATAAAAAGCTGGTCTTTCTCGGTTTAACATGGAAGAGAAATTGAAAACAACTTGTACCTCTCCCTGTCTCAAGTCTTAGCCAAAACTGTTGCAGTTCCATTATCAATA
>NW_025139735.1:0-1228 GCF_004010195.1 Chiloscyllium plagiosum | reverse complement strand
GGCTTGGCTATGTTAAATTATCCATTGTGTTCATAGATGTGCAGGTTAAGGTGGATTGGCCATGCTAAATTAGCCCATAGTGTTCAGGTGTGTTTAGGTTAGGGTGGATTGGCCATGCTAAATTACCCCATAGTGTTCAGGAATGTGTAGGTTAGGGTGGATTGGCCATGCTTTATTACCCCATAGTGTTTAGGGATGTTCTGGTTAGGGTGGATTTACCATGCTAAATTACCCATAGTGTTCAGGGATGTGCAGGATAGCGTGGATTGGCCATGCTAAACTGCACATAGTGTTCAGGGATGTGCAGGTTAGGGTGGATTGGCCATGCTAAATTACCCATAGTGTTCGGGGATATGTAGGTTAGGGTGGATTCGCCATGATAAATGACCCCACAGTGGTCAGGGATGTGTAGGTTAGGGTCGATTGGCCATGCTAAATTTCCCATAGTGTTCAGGGATGTCTAGCTTACGGTGGATTGGCCATGCTAAATTACCCATAGTGCTCAGGGATGTGTAGGTTAGGTTGGATTTGCCATGCTAAATTACCCATAGTGCTTAGGGATGTGCAGGTTAGGGTGGATTGGCCATGGTAAATTACCCCATAGTGTTCAGGGATGTGTAGGTTAGGGTGTATTGGCCATGCTAAATTATCCATATTGTTCAGGGATGTGCAGGTTAGTGTGGATTGGCAATGCTAACTTACCCCATAGTGTTCAGGGATGTGTAGGTTAGGGTGGATTGGCCATGCTAAATTACCGATAGTGTTCACAGATGTGCAGGTTCGGGTGGATTGGCCATGCTAACCTATCCCATAGTGTTCAGGGATGTGTAGGTTAGGGTGGATTGGCCATGCTAAATTACCCCATAGTGTTCAGGAATGTGTAGTTTAGGGTGGATTCGCCATGCTAAATTACCAATAGTGTTCAGGGATGTGTAGGTTAGGTGGATTGCCATGCTAACTTACACCATAGTGTACAGGGATGTGTAGTTTAGGGTGGATTGGCCATGCTAAATTATATCATAGTGTTCTGGGATGTGTAGGTTAGGGTGGACTGGCCATGCTAAATTCCCCCACAGTGTTCAGGGATGTGTAGGTTCGGGTGAATTGGCCATGCTAAATTACCCCGTAGTGTTCAGGGATGTGTAGGTTAGGGTGGATTGGCCATGCTAAATTACCCATAGTGCTCATGGATGTTCAGGTTAGGGTGGGTTGGCCATGCTAAATTACC
>NW_025139734.1:0-1228 GCF_004010195.1 Chiloscyllium plagiosum | reverse complement strand
CAAATTCCCGGTCTCAGTGTGGACTCGAACTCCCGGTCTCAGCGAGGATTCGAACTCTCGGTCTCAGTGTGGACACGAAGCCCTGGTCTCATTGTGGAGCCAAACTCCTGGTCTCAATGTGGACTCAAATTCCTGGTCTCAGTGTGGACTCGAACACCCGGTCTCAGTGTAGACTCAAACTGCCAGTCTCAGTGAAGACTCAAACTTCTGGTCTCAGTGTGGACCCGAACTCCCGGTCTCAGTGTGGACTCGAACTCTCGGGCTCAGTGTGGACTCGAACTCCAGGTCTCAGTGTGGACTCGAACTCCCGATCTCAGTGTGGACTCGAACTCCCAGTCTCATTGTGGAGCCGAACTCCTGGTCTCAATGTGGACTTGAACTCTCAGTCTCAGTGTGGACACGAACTCCCGGTCTCAGCGTGGACTCGAACTCCCAGTCTCAGTGTAGACTCAAGCTCCTGGTCTCAATGTGGACTCGAACTCCCGGTCTCAGCATGGACTCGAACACCCGGTATCAGCGTGAAATCGAACCCCCGGTCTCAGTGTGGACTCGAACACCCGGTCTCAGTGTGGACTCGAACTCCTGCTCTCAGTGGAGACAAACTCCTGGTCTCAATGTGGACTCGAACCCCTGGTCACAGCATGGAATCGAAATCCTGGTCTCAATGTGGACTCGAACACCCGGTCTCAGTGTAGACCCGAACTCCTGGTCTCAGCGTGGACTCGAACTCCTGGTCTCATCGTGGACTCGAACACCCGGTATCAGCGTGGACTCGAACTCCCGGTCTCAGCGTGGACTCGAACTCCAGGTATCAGTGAGGACTCGAACTCCGGGTCTCAGTGTGTACCTGAAATCCTGGTCTCAGTGTGGACTCGATTTCCCGGTCTCAGTGTGGACTCAAACACCCGGTCTCAGCATGGACTCAAACTCCCAGTCTCAGAATGGACTCGAACTCCCAGTCTCAGTGTGGACATGAATTCCCGGTCTCAGTGTGGACTCGAACTCCCGGTCTCAGTGTGGACATGAATTCCCGGTCTCAGTGTGGACTCGAACTCTTGGTCTCAGCGAGGATTCGAACTCTCGGTCTCAGTGTGGACACGAACCCCCCCGTCTCATTGTGGAGCCGAACTCCCGGTCTCAATGTGGACTCAAATTCCTGGTCTCAGTGTGGACTCGAACTCCAGGTCTCAATGTAGACTCGAAATCCTGGTCTCAGTGTGGACTCGAA
>NW_025139733.1:0-1228 GCF_004010195.1 Chiloscyllium plagiosum | reverse complement strand
TAGAACATAGAACATTACAGCGCAGTACAGGCCATTCGGCCCTCGATGTTGCTCCGCTGCGTCATACTCATCTGAAGCCCATCCCACCTGTCCGTCCATATGCCTGTACAATGACAACTTAAATGCACTTAAATTGGCGAAACTATTACCGTTGCAGGCAAAGCATTTCATACCCTTACTACTCTCTGACTAAAGAAACTACCTATGACATCTGTCTTATACCTATCTGCCCTCACTTTAAAGTTGTGTCCAGTCGTGTTTGCCGTTCCCATACTTGGAAAAAGCCTCTCCCTGTCCACCCTATCTAACCCTCTGATTATCTTGTATGTCTCTATTAAGTCACTCGCAACCTTCTTCTCTCTAATCAGAACAGCCTCAAGGCCCTCAGCCTTTCTTCGTAAGCCATTCCTTCCATACCATGCAACATGCTCATAAATCTCCTCTGCACCCTTTCCAAAGCTTCCACATCCTTCTGAGAATGTGGTGACCAGAACATTACACAATACTCCAAGTGTGGCTGTACCAGAGCTTTGTTCAGCTGCAGCATAACCTCCTGGTTCCAGAACTCAATCACTCTATTAAAAGAGGCCAAAACATGGAATGGCTTCTTAACAACCCTGTAAATCTGGGTGGCAACTTTCAGGGATCTGTGTACATGGACATCGAGATCTCTCTGCTCATTGGCACTCCCAAGAATCTTACTATTAGCCCAGTACTTTGCATTCCGATTACTCGGTCCAAAGTGTATCACCTCACACTTGTCTACATCAAACTCCATTTGCCACCTCTCAGCCAATCTCTGCATTCTATCTATGTCTCTCTGCAACCTACTACATCCATCATTACTACCCACAACTCCACCGACCTTAGTCTGGTCCACAAATTTACTAACCCACCCTTCCAAGCCGTCATCCAGGTCATTTATAAAAATGATGAACAGCAGTGGACCCAACACCAAACCTTGCAGTAGGCCGCTAGTAACTGGACACCAAGGTGAACATGTTCCATCAACTACAACACTTTGTTTTCTTTCAGCAAGCCAATTACTGATCCAAACTGCTATGTTTCCCATAATCCCATTCCTCTCCATTTTGTATAATAGCCGGCTGTGGGGATCCTTATCGAACGCCTTGCTAAATCCATTTCCACCACATCAAACAGTTCACTCTCATCGACCTATTTGGTCACTCTGTCAAAAAAAAATCAATAAGATTCGTTAGGCACGACC
>NW_025139732.1:0-1228 GCF_004010195.1 Chiloscyllium plagiosum | reverse complement strand
CACACTGTCCCAGACACTCCTCATTCTCTATTTCTCACCTTCTCACACACACCCTCTCCCTCTATCTCTGTCACTGACTCTCTTCTCTCTCTTTTCCACAGTCTGCCAGGTGGCAATATTTAAGTGCAGGGTGAATCCCCCTCTACTTTGCCTCATGAGTGGATGTTAACCATTGACCCCAGAGGCATGTCTTCTCCTGGAGTAAGGCTCGCTCCATTTCCCCCATCGAGCAGGCTTTAGCCTCTCTCAGGAAGATGGACAGATTCGTGTCAAATGAAGGACAGTTCTGTGTTATTGGCCTATTCTCACTGGGGACTGGTTTGGACACAAACCTCATTCCATGAAGGCCCAGCAGAGAGAGGAGATCCTCAAGCCATCAGTGTGAACTGGAGGGACAGGACAGGCTCTGACCAACTGACCCATCCTGTCCATGCACAACATGTTCCAATCCTTTCCTCTGTCCTTCCCCTTCCATGATCAGTCTCCAGGTCAGGGTGTTTCACTGGGATGAGAGCTGGATAATCACATAGTTATAACAGAATGGAACTCAGCCCCATACCCACCATGGTGTCCATGACCCACTGGACTCTCCAAAAGGGGCCAGTAAACATGGAACTCCTTCCACTGGACAGTCTGCTAATAAATATGGACCACCCTGCAATAGACACTATCAAACATGGGCATCCTTCCCACTGGACCCTCCAATAGAAGCCAGCAAACTGGGACTTCCTTCCCAATGGACAGTCCAATGGAGACCAGTAAACATGGACGTCCATACCATTGGATCATCCAATTGATACCAGTAAACATGGGCCTCCTTTCTACCGGATGTTCCAACAGATAACAGGAACCATGGGCCTCCTTCCCCCTGTACCTTCCAATAGAGACCACTAGATATGTGCCTCATTCCCGCGGGAAGCTCCAACTGAGATCAATAAACATGGGGCTTCTTCCCATTATACTTTCCAGTATCTCAGCATTAAACCCCAAATAGGCCTCTGATTTCCATTCCCACAACATTGTCCGCCTCTGCATTACATCAGCCCCTTGAACACAGAAACCTTCATTCCTGCTTTTCCCACTCCATGCTTCCGATGTCCTCTCCCAGCTTCCCCCATCCATACTCCATAAATCCCAACTGTCTGAAATGGAGTGGTCCCTTCCCGGTCTCACATCAAGGAGGAGATGGACAGACTTTTAGTTGGTAATGGGTTAAAGGATGATGGAG
>NW_025139731.1:0-1228 GCF_004010195.1 Chiloscyllium plagiosum | reverse complement strand
TGCCCTCATCTAGGTCATTTATAAAAATGAAAAACAGCAGTGGACCCAAACCAGATCCTTGCGGTACATCACTCACTACTGGACCCCAGCATGAACATTTCCCATCAGTCACCAGCCTCTGTCTTCTTTCAACGAGCCAATTTCCGATCCAAACCATTAAATCACCCACAATCTCATGCCTCCGTATTTTATGGAATAGCACCCGTGGGTATGCTTGTCAAATGACTGACTGAAATCCACAGACACCACATAAACTGCTTTAACCTCATTCATCAGTTTGGTCACTTTCTCAAGATAACTCAATCAGGTTTGTGAGGCATGACGTAGCCTTCACAAAACAGTGTTGACTATTACTAATCAACTTCTTCCTTTCTGGATGATTACAAATCCTATCTCTTATAACCTTTTCAAAGACTTTTCCCACAAGTGAAGTAAGACTCACTGGTCTATAATCTGCAGGGTTGTCTCTATTCCCCTTCTTGAACAAGGACTCAACATTCAATATCCTCAATTTTTCTGGTACTCTACCTGTAGACAATGGCGACATAAAGATCAAAGCCAAAGACTCGGCAATCTCCTCTTGGCTTCCCAGAGAATCCCAGGATTAATCCCATCCGGCTCAGACGACTTGTATCTTTTCACACTTTACAGAATTGCTAACACATCCTCATGAACCTCAATCCCGTCTTGTCTAGTAGCCTGCATCACAGTATTCTCCTCGACAACACTGCCTTTTTCAAGTCTGAATGCTGACAAAAAAAACATATTAATTTAGTGCTTCCCTATCTCCTCGGACTCCACGCTCAACTTCCCAAAACAATCCTTGATTGGTCCTAATCGTTATGTAGTCATTCTTTTATTCCTGATTTATCTATAGAAATACTTATGGTGTTCCTTGATCCTATCTGCCAAAGACTTCTCGAATCTTCTCCTGGCTCTTCTCAGCTCTCTCTTAAGGTCTTTCCTGGTTAACTTGTAACTTTCAAGAATCCTAACTGAACTTTATGTCCCTTCTAACATAAGCCTTTTCTTCCTCTTGACAAGAGATTCAAATTCTTTATTAAACCGTGGTTCCTTAAACATGGTATAACGATGATCTAATTTCCCATGATCTAATCTACCCAAGCAGATCACACATTTTCACCACTGATGAATTTGCAATTAAACTAAAAAGAGAATGATCAGGGTTTATGAATTTGTTAAACAGCAAATTCTGCTTGATATTTTA
>NW_025139730.1:0-1228 GCF_004010195.1 Chiloscyllium plagiosum | reverse complement strand
TAAGGTGTTAGGAGGAAGGTATAGAGGACACGTCAAAGGTAGGTTCTTTACGCAGAGATAGACTAACTCAAACTTTAAAGACGTTCTTCAGACTTTTTTTCCTTCATGGAATGTGGGTGTTGCTGGAAAGGCTAGCGTTTGTTTCCAACCTTAATTGCCCTTGAAACCAAAAGGTTTGGGAGGTCATTTCAGAGGCAGTTAAGGCAATCACATTGCTCTGGGGCTGAAGTAACATATAGAGTCGAAATGGGTGGCAGTGGAAAAGCACAGCAGGTCAGGCAGCACCCGAGGAGCAGGAGCGTCAATGTCTCGGGCATAAGCCCTTCATCAGGAATGTGGAGGGGGAAATGGGGATGAGGAATAAATGGAGAGGTGGGGCAGGCAAAACCAGGTGGGAAAACAATACATGGATGCAGTTGAGGTTATTCTGATAGATTGGTGGGGAGGGTGCAGGTAGGTGGTAAGGAAAATGGACAGGTAGGACAGGTCAAGAGGGTGGTGCTGAGTTGAAGGGTTGGATCTGGGATGAGGTGGGGTGGGGGCGGGGTGGGGTAGAGATTTGGAAACTAGTGAAGTTGAAGCCAAGTGGTTGAAGGGGCCCAAGGCAGAAGATGAGGCATTCTTCCTCCAGTTGGCAGTTGGTTTTGATTTGGCAGTGGACACAGCCTAGGACTTCCATGTTCTTAGGGGAGTGGGAACGGGAGTTGAAATGGTTAGCCACAGGGCAGTGGGTTGTTTGAAGGGTGTGTCCTAGAGATGTTCACTGAAACACTCCACATGTTGGCATCCTGTCTCCTCGATGTAGAAACCATATCGAGAGCAACTGACGCAGTAGATGATGTGAGTGGATGTGAAAAGATCCTTTGGGGCCTTGGATGGAGGTAAGAGTGGGTGCAGGTTTTAATCTTGTGTGGCAGCAAGGGAAGGTGCCAGGTGTGGAGGGTGGGTTGGTGGGGAGTGTGGACCTAACAGAGTCATGGAGGGAATGGTCTCTGCAGCATGCAGATAGGGTTTTAGATTACATTAGATTCCCTACAGTGTGGCCCAACAAGTCCACACCGACCCTCTGAAGAGAAACCCACTCAGAACCATTCCCCTACATTCATCCCTGGCTAATGCACCTAACACTACGGGCAATTTAGCATGGCCAATTCACCTAACCTGCACATCTTTGGACTGTGGGAGGAAACCGGAGAGACACGGGGAGAATGTGCAAACTCCACACAGA
>NW_025139729.1:0-1228 GCF_004010195.1 Chiloscyllium plagiosum | reverse complement strand
AATTGATAACGAAATCAAAAAGAGAAGATGAATCCAAAACATATAACATACGACATAACAACATATTGCAGGGGGTTGGGCGTTGCGTCGACCTGTGAAACCGAACTGAAGCCTATCCAACCTAAACTATTCTATTTTGATCCATATGTTTTTCCAGTGACCATGTAAATGCCCTTAAAGTTAGTGAGACCACTACCGTTGCAGGCAGACAATTCCATACCTTTCCAACTCCCTGAGTAAAGAAACTACCGTTGACATTCATCCTATGTCTATCACCACTCGATTTAAAGTTCTGCCCTCTCGTGCCCTCTCATGTGAAACATCACCATTCGACGGAAAAAAGACTCTCACTGTCCACCCCATTTAATCCTCTGATTATCTTTAATGTCTCAACTAAATCGCCTCTTAATATTCCTCTCTCTAACTATAACCGCCTCAGATCACTCAGTCTTACTTCATAATACCTTCCCTCCATACCAGGTAACATCGTTCTCATCCCATTGTAGCCAAAAATCTGCTGGGAATCTTTTTAAATATGTCCAATTATTGCAGAAGTTCGAGAAGATGTAGAAGCCTTTCATTTCATTTGAGAAAGTGGCTAAATAAATGAAATGACCAGAGACCATGTGGGTATTGTTGGTACAAACAAAGTTTGTAGGTACAGCTCGTGAGATATTTGCATCAGCGTATGAGGTGGTGAGGAAAGCCATCTTAATTGTGTATGAGCTTGTGCCAAAAAGCTACAGACAAAATTTCAAGAATCTAAGGAGGGAACCTGGTCAAATGTACAAGTTTGAAAGAATCAAACAAAGTAGTTTTGATAGGTGGCTAAAGGTATTGAAAATCGATGAAACATATGATGCTCTTAGACGATTATTTTGGAGGAGTTCAAAAATTCACTTCCTGGAGTAGTAATAACTCATAGGGAGAGCGGACAATTAAAACTGCAAGATTAGCAGCGGAAACAAGAGATGATTGAGTTGCTTCATAAGCCAGTTTGACTTCTGACATCAATTTCAGTCTGAGGGATAGAAATTAGGGAAAAAGAGAAATCCTCAGGTGCTAAGGGAAAAGGAGATCTCATTGAAGAGTGTTTACCACAGGGTAAAAAGGAAACTCCTGAGGAAATAGTAGTAAAAAAAAAGCTCAGATGGGACCTACTTTATTGCAGTGAAAACATGAAGTCGCAGTGTTTGTGGTTTAGAAAAAGCAATGGGAAGACAGATGT
>NW_025139728.1:0-1228 GCF_004010195.1 Chiloscyllium plagiosum | reverse complement strand
GTCAAACCTGACTTTCCTAATAGTTTATATTCCTGAAATAGCTATCCCCATGTTATTTTGCAGTCGGCGTGTGAACCCTCTACAGAACGTCAGGTTATTCACAGTCCCCAAGAGCAGCCACAATACCTTCCATCTGAAGCAGGTATCCATTCCAATCAGCTCCCGCCCTACATAGAGAACACAGGCTGGCTTCTTGGAGATGGAAGAAGCCTTCTTGAAACTTCACACAAGGCATATGGCTTCCCTCCTCACCACCAGAAAACCACTTTAAAGTCCCACGTGTGTGTCATAAGCAACGGAGCCGCGAGGAACAACATGGAGCAGTCTCTCTGTGCAATCACTGCTCCACTTGGTCATCATGTTAGAGCATCAATTAGGAGACAGTGAGGGCTACCAATGTTGGACATCAGAGTAGAGATTCGATTGCTGGAAAAGCACAGAAGGTCAGGCAGCATCCGAGAATCAGGAGAATCGATGTTTTGGGCAGAAGCAGTTCATCAGGAATCAGCATCAACAACCTGAATCTATCCCAGTGTAAGTGCGTTGAGGTGGGAATGACCTCACTGAATGGGCTTTCCCTGTTCTTCTCCAATAGTGTAAATGGGCTGAATGACTTCCTCATATTCCTGTGAAACTAGTGTGAGGAGCTGAATGAACTCTTATTTTATTGTGGCTATGTGCAGTGCCAGGCAGTGCTTTTACGTGAATGTTACGGACCCTTTAGCAGCACAAGCCTCAGTGGAGTCCAGGTCTTGAGGCACATGGGCACAAACCAGTTTAGGAGCTGACGGGGGACAAGAAGTTCTGAACATTGTGGAATCTTCAATGACCATCCCCAATTCTGATCTTTTCGTGGGGAGGGCGGGGAGACATTGATGAAGCAGCTGAAGATGTTTGTGAAGAGGAAGCTACCCTGAGGATCTCCCACAGAGCTGACACAGGACTGAGATGATGAACATCTTCCTTTGTGCCATGTTTGACACCAAACACTGGAGAGTTTACTCTGATTCCCATTAAGTTCAGTTTTGTTCAGCTTCTTGATGTAAACAGAAGCCAACCACTGCCTTGATATCGGGGCCAGTCATTTTTACCTGAACCCTTGCGTCAACCTCTTTTGTTCATATCAATCGGCCATGATATAGGAGCGGGGAGAAAGTGAGGTCTGCAGACGCTGGAGATCAAAGCTGAAACTTTAGTGCTGGAACAGCACAGCAGGTCAGGCAGCATC
>NW_025139727.1:0-1228 GCF_004010195.1 Chiloscyllium plagiosum | reverse complement strand
CGCCGTACTGTTGGATGGTCAGTTCTGAGTGGGAGTGGCACTTTTAAATGGTCAGCCTGAGGGAATGGCTCTCTGATGATGGGTAATTGCTGAGGGAGTGCCGCACTGTGGGAAAATCAGTGTTGAAGGAGTGCTGCACAGTCTGAAGATTAGTGCCGAGGGACGTCCACTCTGTTAGATTAGCAGCGGTGACGGAATCAGCATTGTCAGAGGTTGAGCACTGAGGGAGTATCATACAGTTAGAGGGTCAGTGCTGTGGGACCGCGGTTCCGTCGGAGGTTCAGTGTTGATGGAGCTTCAAGTTATTGGAGGGTCAGTGCTGAGGAACTGTGGCACTCACAGAGGGTCAGTGCTGATGGCGTGCTACAATGCCAGAAGGAGAGAGCTGAGAAGGCGCTGCACTGATGGTGGGTTAGTGCAGAGAGTGTGGCGCACTGTCAGTGGGTCAGTGCACATGAAGTGCCGCACTGTCAGTGGATCAGTCCTGAATGATTGCCGCACTGTTCAAGGGTCTGTGCTGAGAGAGTGTTACACTGTCGAAATCGCAGTAGCGAGCAAGCTCTTCATTTTCTGACTGCCAGGGTTGAGGGACAGTGGCACTGTCCTAGGGTCAGTGCTGAGGAAGGCGGGAACTGTTGGTGGATCAGTGCAGTGCGAGCTCAGCACTGCCTGAGCGTCATTGCTGAGGAAGAGCAGCACTGTTGTATGGTCAGGGTTGAGTGAGTGGGCACACTTGAGTAGTCATAGCTATGGGTGTGGGCTCTTTCGGGCATTTAGCACAGGGGAAGTGAGCACTTTCAGAGGGTCAGCACTGAGGAAGTGCCGCACTCTCGGAAGTCAGTGCTGAGGGGGTGTCCCACTGTTGGATGGTCAGTGTTGAGGAAATGTGTCACTGTCAGAGGGTCAGGACTGAATGAGTTCCACAATGCCGAAGTGACAGTGCTGAGGGAACTCTGTACTATTGGAATGTTAGCGCTGAAGGATCTCCAATCGTCAGAGATTCAGTGCTGTGCGAGCACCGCACCATTGTATGGTCAGTGCCGGGGAAGGACAGGACAGTGCTGAGAGAGTGCAGCACTGTGATAGGATCATTGCTGAGAGAGTGTGCAATGTTGGAGGATCAGTGCTGATCGTCATTACTGATGAGGTCCCGCACAATAAGGGCAAATGCCGATGGAGCTCTGCATTGCCAGACGGTCAGTGCTGAGGCAGAGTCCCACTATCAGAC
>NW_025139726.1:0-1228 GCF_004010195.1 Chiloscyllium plagiosum | reverse complement strand
GCTGCCCTCTCTCTCCTGCCTTGTTTGTGTGTTCCATAGAGCCATTTGCCGAGTCCATCAGGAAGGATGCGAGCCTGAGAGGGGTGACCATTCCTGGCAGCGGGGGCCTGCAGTTTAAGGCCTCCCTGTACATGGATGACGTCGCCGTTTTCTGCTCGGATTCGCTGTCCATGAACACCAGCTTTCCCTCCCTGCCTCTCCTTTTGAAATGCCTCATAACCTTATATATTTAGTTCCTAGCTTTGACCTCTTTGTAAACACATCTCAGTAATGGTTATAAGTTCGCAATAATTAACTTTTATTTGTGCCACAAATTCATTTATTTTGTTGTGAAAACAATGTTCATTTATGTAACGAAACATATAATTTGCCTTTCTACTAATTTCCCTCTTTGCCCTCTGCTGCTGTTATTCTGTTTCTACTTTTTTGTTTATATCAAGTACAGTATGCTTCATAAGGAAGAATCCATAAACTCCTATCAAAAGTGGAGAGCTAATAAAAGAAATTAACTAAATTAACTAATTAACAGCCCCTTAAAATGGGCATCATAACAAAAAGCAAAGCTTTAAAGGAAACCTAACAAATGAATTTAATGATAGTTCTATAGCTTATAGTGCACTTCCACCACTGCAGCACCAACCAGCTATGAAAAGTGAGACTTGTTTTTCATGGACAGGTCCTTATCCCCATTGTCCCGGTGCGTGTACAGCACCCCACATTGTCCCGGTGCGTGTACAGCACCCCCCATTGTCCCGGTGCGTGTACAGCACCCCCCCATTGTCCCGGTGTGTGTACAGCACCTCCCCATTGTCCCGGTGTGTGTACAGCATCCCCTGTTGTCCAGGTGTGTGTACAGCGCCCCCCATTGTCCCGGTGTGTGTACAGCACCCGCCATTGTTCCGGTGTGTGTACAGCACCCCCTATTGTCCCGGTGCGTGTACAGCACCCGCCATTGTCCCGGTGCGTGTACAGCACCCGCCATTGTCCCGGTGCGTGTACAGCACACCCCCATTGTCCCGGTGTGTGTACAGCACCCCCATTGTCCCGGTGTGTGTACAGCACCCCCATTGTCCCGGTATGTGTACAGCACCCCCATTGTCCCGGTGTGTGTACAGCACCCCCATTGTCCCGGTGTGTGTACAGCACCCCCATTGTCCCGGTATGTGTACAGCGCCCCCCGGGGAACAGGCCGTACAGCACGGAGTCCCGCATCACGGCGCTGCTCGGG
>NW_025139725.1:0-1228 GCF_004010195.1 Chiloscyllium plagiosum | reverse complement strand
AAGCAATCTAATCTAATCTAATCTAATCTAATCTACACTGATCACAATCCTCTTACCTTCTTGAACACTTTAAAGGCAGGAATGAGACTATTTTGTTGGAGTCTTATGATACCGACTTTTAATTTACAGATCGTACATGTTGCAGGTCATAAGAATGTTATCGCTGATGTGTTCTCGTGGATTTAACTGATAAAGTATAGATGAGATTGACATCCATTCAATGTTTTATTTATAATAGTTCATTTTTTTCCTTTAAGGTGGGAGGTATTATGAAGGTGTAGGTATGTACTGTACCTTTGAGAGAGCGTAAGCTGACAAGGACTGAAATCACAGGGTGTGCTGAACAATTTTAAAATGTAACATTTGGATTACGCAAATAGCTGGTGCTGTGTTGCCATGGTACAAAAAATCAAATTCGGCCAATCAGTTTTAATTATATCCCAGATATTAAAATCTAATTGAATTCGAATTTTACTGTTTGGGGTGACATCAAACCAATAAAATGATCCGATGTTTTGAGTATAAAATCGGACATTTTGGACAATTAGGGGGAGAACTGCCAAGAACATCAAGTAGGGCGGCACGGTGGCACAGTGGTTAGTACTGTTGCCTCACAGCGCCAGAGACCCAGGTTCAATTCCTGCCTTAAGGCAACTGTCTGTGTGGAGTTTGCACATTCTCCCCGTAATTCTGTGGATTTCCTCAGGGTGCTCCGGTTTCCTCCCGCAGTTCAAAAATGTGCAGGTTAGGTGAATTGGCCATGCTAAATTGCCTGTAGTGTTAGATGAAGGGGTAAATGTAGGGGAATGGGTCTGGGTGTGTTGCTTTTCGGAGGGTCGGTATGGACTTATTGGGCCGAAGGGCCTGTTTCCACACTGTAAATAATCTAATCTAATCTAATCTAATCTAATCTAATCTACTCTCTGAGTAAAGAAACTACCTCTGACATCTGTCCTATATCTATTACCCCTCAATTTAAAGCTATGTCCCCTCGTGCAAGCCATCACCATCCAAGGAAAAAGGCTGTCACTGTCCCCCCAATCTAATCCTCTGATCATCTTGTATGTCTTAATTAAGTCACCTCTCAACCTTCTTCTCTCTAATGAAAACAGCCTCAGGTCCCTCAGCCTTTCCTCATAAGACTTTCCCTCCATACCACACAACATCCTGGTAAATCTCCTCTGCAACCTTTCCAGTGTTTCCACATCATTCTTATAATGCAGTGACA
>NW_025139724.1:0-1228 GCF_004010195.1 Chiloscyllium plagiosum | reverse complement strand
GCCCTTGGGCACAACAGGCCCACACCGACCCTCTGAAGGGAATCCCACCCAGACCCATTCTCCCATCCTACTTCTCAACATTTATCCCAGAATAATGAGCTTAATGTACTCACCCCTGAACACTATGGGCAAGTCAGCATGGCCAATCCGCCCTAACCTTTGGACTGTGCGAGGAAACCAGAGCACCACGCCGACATGGGGTAAAAATGCACAAACGCCACATAGAGGCTGGAATCGAACCAGTGACCCGAGCACTGTGAGCCAGCGTTCCGCCCTAATACTAATGTCACAACAGCCAACCATAAACTGTTTCGATGTGAGAGATTGTGGCAGGTGATTACATGAATTAACCACAACACACCCACCAAACATTTATTTATGCAATGAAATCGCCAATGTTCAGAGCGAGGTTCAGCAATGAGGAACTGCTAATATGAATCACTGGCATTATGAATCAATAAAACTTCTGAATGATAACAATTGGTTGGGTTCCCCAATTATAAGCATGCAGCTACCCAATTCAAATGGGCTGCTACGACAATGCAGTCTGAAAAGATTTCCTGCCTTGAAGATCAGACAGAAAGTAGCTCCCTTGTGCTGAAAGTGATACCCTCTGCTGGCCTGCCTACTCCACTGCACAGAGAGTGGTGAAGTTATTCAATCAGAGAGCGACAGCGGGAGACAGGGAGGGCCCGAAACGTCGATTCTCCTGTTCCCTGGATGCTGCCTGACCTGCTGCGCTTTTCCAGCAAGACATTTCCATCTCTGAAGCCCACAGTGCCATTCAAACTGACAGAAGCATCAACAAAAACAGGCAGGCGGACACACACAAGGACACAGATACTTGCAACTCTGCTGAGGTCCTTCAGTGTGGAACATGCTCATGTGGAGAAATGTTTGTGCTCCCACTGCAATGCGGAAAAAAATGTCTTTGAGCAGTCGTCCCGACATTATGCACATTAAATGGAATATTTCCACTGCAGTCATACCGTGCCCTTCCGAGTGAACTGTTTTGAAAGGAGACACGATAAATTTTATTGCACTTTCTTCAGCTTACAATGTTCTCTGATACATTCTCACAAATTCTAGGTGATAAATGATTCAGAGTTGGAGGCGGTGAGACCAGCCTTAGAGGCTGAGGGGTGATCTTATAGAGGTATAGAGGGGCATGAACAGGGTGAAGAGTCAAGGTCTGGTACAAAAGTGGAGTCTAACGCTAGAGGGCATA
>NW_025139723.1:0-1228 GCF_004010195.1 Chiloscyllium plagiosum | reverse complement strand
CTGAGTACGTTTCTTCTAGCCCTGTTGTGAGAAGGATGTTGTCAGCTTGAAAACGGATAGAAATATTTAAAACGACATGATAGAGACCGGATGATTTGAGATATATGGGTAGGCTGGGAGTTTGTTCCCTTTGTGTAGAAGGCTGAGGGGTGACTTTAAAGAGGTTTATAAAATCATGAGAGACATGGACAGGATGAATAGACAAGATTATTTCCCCAAGTTTGGGTGTCAAAAACCAGACAGTTGAGGTTTAATGTGTGAGTGAAAAGATTTCACACTGATGTGAAGGGCAGTTTTTTTCTGACAAAGGGCGGTGTTTATATGTGAGAAGCTGTCAGAGGAAATGTAGAGTCGAATATAATTACAACGATTAAAAGAAAATTGGATGGGTTCATGAATAGGAAAGGTTTAGAGGTGTTTGTGCCAAAAGATGAAGAATACAACTCATTGACTTTAGGAAATCTGGTGAGCATGGACGAGTTGATCCGAAGGGGCTGATGCATATTGCATGACTCTAAAAGTTTATGATTCTGTATCTCCACATACATCACTAATTCTTCATTGCTCTCAATTCAGTTTCAATTCAAAAATTCTCTATACAGACTTTCAATGATCTCGCTCTCCGAACTTTCTTAAATAGAGAATTCCTGACGTAATATGGTCCGGTAGTGCACAGCAGCAGAAGCACAATTATTTTCAAGTACAATCCACAACTTATTGCCCGAACTTACACCTCAGTCTACCATCACAATCAAGCAGATCTACGGTTCAGTGACGAGTGTGCGTGAACATGTCAGTGTCAGAATCATGTGCACCTAAATCTAATGACAACGTGTTAAATCTACAGCATTTGACTGCATACATTCCAAACAGTAGGGCTAACGTCTGGTAGAGAGAGCGATATGATCCCAAGAGCAACAGACCAACGGTCCTGCCACATTCAGTCATAAATGGTGATGGACTGTTGAATAACTTACTGAAGGTGTGGGGTCTACAAATATCCGAAACAAACAGAGATAGCAGCCATGTGCATCAGTCGAAACGTCAAGGAAGTAGTCTCTGCATCATCCTCAAACAAAAGTGCTGATTCGATGATCCAAATCACACTTGTCATGATACCCACAGAATCACAGAATCCAGCCGTCAACCAATTCGAGTTGCTGCACGTGACAAGAAGAAACAGCTGAACGCAGTCGGCATGACAAAGGCATTGGGCCCCAATACTATT
>NW_025139722.1:0-1228 GCF_004010195.1 Chiloscyllium plagiosum | reverse complement strand
CTGACAAAATTGAAGCAGATATAGTCATCCTTGCGTTCTTGAATATTATGGGATGGGGAGAAGCTTTTAACTTCCTGAGGAGTCTGGGACAGCCAGAGAAGCCGGGTTCCAAAACATATCAAGAAATAATAGGAATCCTCCAGAACCATTTTTCACCAAAATCATTGGGGATTGCTGAAAGGTTCAGATTGCATAAAGATAACCAGCAAGATGGTGAGTCTGTCTCCCAGTTTGTAGCAACTTCAAAGCCATTAGCAGAATGTTGTGAATTTGGAGACAACTTAAATGATGCAATCAGAGACAGACTGGTGTGTAGTTTAAGATTTGATACAATCCAGAAGTCATTACTGACAGAAAGGAACAGAGATTTAAAGAAAGCTCTGGGAATAGCAGTCTCTGTGGAACCAGCAGATAAGAAACTTAAAACTCAACAGCTCAGCTTGTTTTTTAAATATTCACTCATTCGATGAGTATGTGACTGGCGAGACCAGCATTTATTGCCCATCCCTAATTGCCCAGAGGATAGTTAAGGACTAACCACATTGCTGTGTCTGGAGTCACATTAGGCTGGACCAGGTAAGGATGGCAGTTTCCATCCCTAAACAATGTTCGTGAATCAGATGGGTTTTTCCCAAAAATTGACAATGCTTGCGTGGTCATCAGTAGATGCTGAAGTACAGATTTTTAATCAAATTTAAATTCCACCATCTGCTGTGGTAGGATTTGAACCCAGGCCCCCAGAATATTAAAAGTGCAAATTTCATGGGTGTAGTTGATTGTATTAATGTGAATGTTCCCTGATACGGTCAGGCTGAAGATTTGCCCTTATACATTGTCAAAGGAAATGTTCCAGCTTTATTGTGAAGAATGTAGTTAGAGAAAGTCAAAATCAACTGGACAGAAGTGAATCACATGTTAGATTCTGAGACTGATCTCCACAAAATGTTTTCAATGGGGATCTGGGAGGCATGGAAAAGGCCTCTTGCTAAATGAGATGAGGGTCATGCAGAATGTTACATTGTTAGATCAGCCTCACATAATTGAGAGAAAGGTCGGGGCAGAATGGGAGAGGCTGGTCAAGGTGGGAGTCCTTGGACCCATCAATGTGAGTGATTGGGCCATGCCCATTGTGCCAGTGTGAAAGAAAGATGGATTGGTACCAACCTGCGATGAATTTAAGGTCACTATTAACCCTGAACTGTGTGCTGTGCAGTAAACATTACCTTTA
>NW_025139721.1:0-1228 GCF_004010195.1 Chiloscyllium plagiosum | reverse complement strand
TCCAACAGCCCCCCTCAAAAAAAGCAGTCAAGATGTTGTTACTGTGCTGATCATGCGATCAACCGCCAACCAACAGATTGTCACTGGGCATAATTACCCTGAGCATAGGCAAGAAATATGGATTTGCCTGAATGTTTCTTTCACTGATTTAGTAACGCAACTTTGTAACTTCACTGCAAAACAAGCTTCAACTTTTTTTTAATAAAGTTTATTGGAGCATGGTGGCTCAGTGGTTAGCACTGTTGCTCACAGGTCCAGTGACATGGGTTCGATTCCAGCCTCAGCTGACTGTCTGTGCGGAGTTTGCACATTCTCTCAGTGTCTGCTTGAGTTTCCTCAGGGTGCTCCAGTTTCCTCCCACAATCAAAAGATGTGTAGGTTCAGTTCATTGGGCATGCTAAATTACCCATCGTGTTCAGGAATATGTAGGTTAGGTGCATTAGTTTGATGTAAATGTATAGTATTAGTTTTGGGTAATGGGCCTGGGTGAGGGTTGGTGTGGACTTGTTGGGCTGAAGGGCCTGTTTCCACACTATACAGATTCTATGAACTTCTTCTTGCAGTTTATTTGTTTTAAAGCAGCAATATTTACATTTTTTGACCTCGGACCAAAGCCAAGTGTGGCATGTCCAACCAATTTGTTTATTAAAACCTTGTTTATTAAAGAGCCAAGGATGGAATGAATTTGACATTGGTTCAGAGATACAGAGGAATGGGGCCTTTGGCTGTGGAGATTGGGGTGGAATATAATGATATCCTCCAGTCACCAGTATTCAAACATTACTCTTTCTGGCATATAGAATGAAATATAATACAGAGAAAGAAGACAGATTACATTTGGGAGATGGACTGTCAATCAACAATCTGAACAGAATGGGAGAGTTGTAAATGTGAGGGAGGGAACATATTTTTTGTACACACTGTCTAATCACAGGGTAACAGGTTGATAAGATTGTTCATATCTACGCAGGGTATTCAGAATTTAAACATGCACAGACAACAAAATGTGCAAGGGTACAGAGAGATTCCAGGATAATAACAGTAGATGTTAGCGAGTTTTGAAAAGATTTGTAGCTCAGATTGAGCTTCTGGATGTAAGTTTGCTGGCTGAGCTGTTAGGTTCATTTTCAGACGTTTCGTCACCATACTGGGTTACATCTTCAGTGAGCCTCTGGATGAAGCTCCAACAGGAGAAATTAGATTAGATTATTTTAGATTAGATTACTTT
>NW_025139720.1:0-1228 GCF_004010195.1 Chiloscyllium plagiosum | reverse complement strand
CTGGAAGAAGCTACTTACATTTCTAAGTTGGATATGCTCAGAGGCTACTGGCAAGAACCTCCGCCAGATAGAGCGAAGTCAATTTCGGCTTTCATACCGCCAAATGGACTGTATTAGTTAAAAGTTATGGCATTTGTTCTGAAAAATGATCCAGCCACGTTTAAGGGACTGATAATAAGGTCATTTCCACATTACCCAACTATGGGGTGTACAGTGATGACCTGGTGGTTTTTCGTCAGTCATGAACTGAACATTTACAGTATTTATCGGACTTGTTCAATTGACTTCAGAAGGTAGGCTTGGTGGTAAACCTAGCTAAAAGTGAGTTTGAGAAAACCCAAGTCACGTTCCTGTGTCACGTTATTGGACATGGACGAATCACGTTCCTGTGTCACGTTATTGGACATGGACGAATGACCCCATGAGATATGAAAATGTAAGTAATTGGGGAATGTTTCACACCGTCGACCATAAGAAATATGCAGTGCTACGGTTCCTGGGATTGACTGGGTTTTACTGAAAGTCTGTGCCAAACTTTAAGCTGTGTGGCTGCTCCACTCACCGAATTGACAAGAGCAAGAACTCTCAATGGATAGAGGACTGTCGAAAGGCATTTTACAGCTTAAAAACTGTGTTAACCACTGCCCCCAGTATTAGCTACACTAGATTACATGAAGCCTTTCAAGGTGGCTATCGATGCCAGTGATGTGGGTATTGGTCCGGTGTTGCTGCAGGAGGATGATGAGGGAATAGAAAGACCCATCGGGTATTTTTCTGGGAAGTCGAACGTTCATCAACAGAAATGTTCAACGGTGGAGAAAGCGACTTTAAACTTGTTGTTGGCATTACACCAGAACAGTTGTTTATATCACCAGCAATGCAACTGAGGCAATCGTATACACTGATCACGACACATTGACATTTGTGGAAAATATTAGGGACAAAAATATCAGATTGCTAAGATGGAGCTTGTTGCTGCAGCCATTCAATCTGACCATTGTGCATGTGGCAGGTCGTGAAAACGTGAAAGCTGATGAGTTATTGAGACTCGAATTAGATATTGAGGTGTTCGATGGTAGGTGTACCGCGGCCTGAATTTGCATAGGTTTGTGTTTGAATGTTTACAGTTAGTATAGTGTATCTGTCTGTATTGACACGACTAACTGGGTTTGAAGGGTTAAAAATGCAGCCAGCGTTTAGCATCGATGGTTCCCTTTTTTTAGGGGGA
>NW_025139719.1:0-1228 GCF_004010195.1 Chiloscyllium plagiosum | reverse complement strand
TGCCTATCACTGATAAGCCCATTCTTTTCCAAATCTAAATAGATCCTATCCCTCAGTACCTTCTCCAGCAACTTTCCCACCACTGACGCCAGGCTCACTGGTTTGTAGTTACCTGGGATATCCCTACTATCCTTCTTGTACAGGGGGACAACATGAGCAACCCTCCAGTCCTCTGGCACCTCACCTGTATTTAAGGATGCCACAAAGATATCTGTCAGGGCCCCAGCTATTTCCTCTCTCACCTCCCTCAGCAACCTGGGATAGATCCCATCCGGTCCTGGGGATTTGTCCACCTTAATAACCTCTAGCCGACCGAACACATCTTCCCTACCTATGTCAATGTGATCCAGACGAATCAAACTTCTATCTCTAATCTCAAGATTCATCATGTCCCTCTCCTCAGTGAACACTGATGCAAAGTAATCATTCAGAATCTCACCCATTCTCTCAGGTTCAACACACAGCCTTCCTTCATTATCATTTAGTGGACCAATCCCTTCTCTAGTTACCCACTTGCTTCTTATATAAGAATAAAAGGCTTTGGGATTCTCCTTAATTCTGCTCGATGAAGCTATTTCCTGATCCCTTTTAGCCCGCTTGATTCCTCATTTAAGATTGGTCCTACTCTCCTGATATTCCTCCAGGGCCCGTTATGTTCTTAGCTGCCTGGACCTTATGTACACTTCCCTTTTCCTCTTGGCTAGTTGTACAATTTCTCCTGCCATCCACGGTTCACGAATCTTGCCCTTTCCTATCCCTTGTATTCAACGGGACATGCCTATCCTGCACTATCTTTAATCTATTTTTGAAAGCCTCCCACATCTCAAATTTGGACTTCCCTTCAAATAGCTGTGTCCAATCTACAGTTCTGAGCTTCTGCCTAATTTTGATACAATTGGCCCAGTTTAATACTCTTCCCTTAGGACCACTCTCATCTTTATCTCCGAGTATTCTAAAACTTACAGAATTGTGGTCACTGTTCCCAAAGAAATCCCCCACCACAACTTCTACCACCTGTCCTGGCTCGTTCCCCAGTATCAGGTCCAATATGGCCCCTTCCCTCATCGAACTATTCACATACTGCTCTAGAAATCTCCCCAGGACACTTCATATAAATTCTACCCCATCCAGACCTCTGACACTAAGTGTATCCCAGTCAATGTTGGGAAAATTAAAATCTCCCATCACCCCTACTCTATTGCCTCTACATCTTTCCATAATCTGTTTA
>NW_025139718.1:0-1228 GCF_004010195.1 Chiloscyllium plagiosum | reverse complement strand
GTGTTTCTGTGTAGATCTGTGTAATTGCCAGAGACAGTGTGGTCCTGGATGATTGTGTGTGCGTGTCTGTGTATATATGTTTAATGGTTGAAAACAATGTGGTGGTGAAGGGTTGTGTTTGTGTGTTTCTGTTATATTTGTTTAATGGCAGGAGACAGGGATGTGGTTTAGAGATTTGTGTGTGCTTCTGTGTATATCTGCTTGATAGCCTGAGACAACGTGGTGGTAGAAGCTTGTGTTGTGTGTTTTAGTGTGTATCTGATTACTGGCAAGAAACAGGGTTTTGGTGGAGAGTTTTGTGTGTGTTTCTGTGTATATTTATTTAATGGAAGGAGACAGCATGATGATGGAGGGTTGTGTGTGTTTCGGCATATATCTGCTTAATGGCAGGAGACAGGATAGTGGTGGAAGATTGTATGCTTGTGCTTCTGACGATAACTGCTTAATAACAGGAGACAGGTATTGGTGCAGGTTGGTGTGTATGCTTTTCTGCATTTTACGTTAACTGTGCAATTTGCTGCAGAGACGTTCACACCTGGACATGAGCCACAATGATACCATTGAGGAGAAAGTGAGGTCTGCAGATGCTGGAGATCAGAGCTGAAAATGTGTTGCTGGAAAAGCGCAGCAGGTTAGGCAGCATCCAGGGAACAGGAGAATCGCCGTTTCGGGCATAAAGGGCTTCCCTGGATTCTGCCTGACCTGCTGCGCTTTTCCAGCAACACATTTTCAGCCACAATGATATCAACTGAGTTAGAAACGTGTTGGAACTGAGTTGGAAGCATGTCTCTTTTTTACGTTTTCAAGATGTCAATTGCGCTGGACAACAACGAGCTATTGGAAACAGAAAGATGAAACGGAGAATGGCTTCAACTTTCAGTGCTGGATGACACGGAGCAGCAGCATTGGAGGCTGAGGGTTGTTTCTATAAGGTAGTGGTCATCACGTTCGCCAAACACGCGAAAAGTCCCCAGTTCAAAACTGAGCAGAAACTGCTTTGTTTTTCAACAGCAGCCTTGTACATGGACAAGAACAGAGCTTTCTTGCTTGCTTTCCCATCTGCAAACCTGCCTTCAAATTTGATTGAACGAATCTGCTCTCGAAGAAAAACGCGTGTGCTTCCCAGGCAATTAACTGTGGTGTGGGAAAGTGCCGAATTTTCCGGTGTCTGTGCTGTCATGATCATGTCATGATCCGCCTCCCGCGCGGAAAATCGCAAACAGCTCTG
>NW_025139717.1:0-1228 GCF_004010195.1 Chiloscyllium plagiosum | reverse complement strand
CTTAATCTCAGTTGACAGATTAAGAACTATCTAATCAACATCAGAGCAAATCCATTTAGCAATATTGAGTCATTTATTTTGCCAAAGTTCTAAAATTAATTATCAATTCATTGTCATTCCAAAAATCACACAGTAATTCAGTTTAAGTTTTGTAACAAACATCGTCAAATTCACATTTTAATTTATTCCAGCATTTCTTAGTGTCAATATTAAAAAAAAAAGAATACTAGTTCTCTTATTCCAGGATAACACAAACACAAACTAATTAATGATTCCTTATCCAACACTCATAGATAATATCTGTTCCCTTCTCATTTGAATGTTCACGGAAATCATTGGATTAATATTCGGCCTTACATATTAAGAGACGTCTGATTATTTTAAATTAATAAATGATGTTCATTTCTACACATGACGGGCAGCTATATGAGATTTCTAATCATTTTTAAGTTTGCTATGAAATGTTTTTAAGATTAATTGTTGCTTATATCTAATAGTTAAGAATTGATCAAATCCAGTATATCCAGCTTTAAGTGTGAATTTAAGGCTCAGTAACGTAAATGTATTGCATTGTACAGCAACCAATGGTAGCGAATGGTGATTTTTATTTTAATACTTGAATCTTAGTTGATTTGTTGTTCTGGGCATGGCCTGCCCCCACATGGAATAGAATGGTCCATATTGGCTCATACAAAATGCCGGACAATCCAAAACAGGCAGCCTACGTTAGAACTAAAATACAAGGTGTCAGGGGGTGATAAACGAGACTAACATTCTGTTTCAGCCTAAAAATAAAAGAAAGCACACGACCAATGGACCTACTCCAACGCCAGGACTACGGTATTCCTGAAATTTCTTGATCAGAGCATGCCGACATGCAGACAAATGACCAATCATGATCTTCATAAATGAAAGGATTATTGTCCCAGTAAATTAATAACCAGCAGCTGCAGGATGCAGCCCAGTTAACTCACTAAGCAGCTATCATGACAACAGAAGAGTTCATTTGTCAGATATAGTTAGAGTTAGTCAGAATAATAAACAAAGGTTCTAATTACAGATTCTTGAGGATAATAGGGGAAATTTGGAAGATAAGTTTGATACACGTAACCAATGCCTACTAAAAAAAAACATTATAGAAAAGCATTTAGACTGAGATTTGAAGTTAGCTAGTTTTAGGAATTAACTTCACGGCATGATGTTGACTGCCCATTAATTATAAAGTCCT
>NW_025139716.1:0-1228 GCF_004010195.1 Chiloscyllium plagiosum | reverse complement strand
GTGCAAACAGACCTTTACACTGACAAAGACAAATGCACACACCCACCCAAACACACAGACACATATTGTTATGGACCAGGCCAGACTACCTCAAAATATCTTGAGAAGGTAGCTTAAGCCTTAACCTTTTCTTATTTTAAAGGCAGATGGGAAATCAATATTCCAGGTGAGATGCAGCTGGTTAGATCACTCACCTTTCAGCAAAACAGAATTTATGAAAACACTGCAGTTTATCAAAAGAAAATCAAATTTAGAATATCGTCGTTATTGGAAAACTTCACTATCCAGATACAGCAAATTAACGAAGGGACTGTTCCAATCCAGACATCCCAGAACATACACTTTGACAAAACAGGTAAACTGAAACAGATTCTTGTAGGCAGGAGGGAACAACATTCAAAGAAATTCAAGAGAGAAAGTAAGTTAGGATTCATCTGCTGAAGCTTGGAATCTTTTCTGGACTCCAGCATCTTGTGACTGCCACAACTAAACCAAACTGGAAAGAAAAAACCTGTAATGAGAGAACTGGCCAATCCCCTGCCATTGTTAACCTCGGCTCTTTCAAGCCACTCAATACCTCTGCCTTTACAACCTCTATTCTCCATGTTGGTGGAATTGAGGAACTGCAAAAGTACAACAATACCACAGTTGGAGTTAGGTACAGGCCTCCAAACAGTCGTCAGGACATAGGGGCACAAGATACAATTGGAGATGCAAAAGATTTGTAGGAAATGCAAAGGTACATTGATCATTGGGAATTTCAATATGAGTTTTCACCATTCCTCCAGACCTCCCCCTCACTGAGGACGAACGATCAGTCCTCAGCAAAGGACTCACCTTCGTCCCCCTTCGTCTCTGCATCAATGAATTTAATACATGCCGTGACATCGAACAATTCTTGCGTCACCTCCGCCTCTGAGCTTACTTTCATAATCAGGATTCCCGCCCATCTTCCGAGGACCCCTTCGCCCACCTCCAACACACTGCATCCACCTGGACACCCCGTGATGGCCTATTACCTGCCCTCAACCTCTTCATTTCCAAGTGCCGCCGGGACATTAACCGCCTCAACCTGTCGACCCCCCTCCCCCACTCCAACCTCTCATCCTCACAACGCGCAGCCCTCCAATCCCTCTGCTCCAATCCCGACCTCACCATCAAGCCAGCGGATAAAGGGGGCGCAGTCGTAGTCTGACGCACTGACCTCTACATCGCTGAAGCCAAACAC
>NW_025139715.1:0-1228 GCF_004010195.1 Chiloscyllium plagiosum | reverse complement strand
TCGCCACGACGTTAACTGAAAGAAAAATCGCAGAATACTGCCATTGATTTTGGCTGCTGCTACAAAGAAAGCATCAATTGAATATGGTTACAAAAACACAACCCATGCTACAGAATAATCAGAACTATGTTTTCATGGTATACTCTTCAACTCAATTGAATGAGGTAAGTCATTAACATCTGTCATTACTTGATTTTTTGGAATGGAATATGTCAGCATTTATAGATTCACAAGTCTGATTCCTAGATTTTTGAGTCATTTCTGAAGGAAAAATAATCTTATGAATAAAGGTTCTCATGTGAGGATAGAAGCTGGGAACCAATGGGGGGATAAAGAGAGAGCAAAAAATGTGAAATACAGGCTTTGGACATAAGTTACCTCGCCAAATGCACATCATTTTGCAGGACGTGATGCAACAAGGAATAATTAGATTACTTACAATGTTCAAAGTTTGTAGCTTGGGTGCTCGGTGTTGTGGAGTGTTCGCCGAGCTGGGAATTTGTGTTGCAACACAAATTCGCAGCTCGGCGAACATTACCTACAGTGTGGAAACAGGCTCTTCGGCCCAACAAGTCCACACCGACCTGACAAAACGCAACCCACCCAGACCCATTCCCCTACAATTACCCCTTCACCTAACACTACGGGCAGTTTAGCACGGTCAATACACTAAACCTGCACATTTTCGGACTGTGGGAGTAAACCGTAGCACCCGGAGGAAACCCACGCAGACACGGGGAGAATGTACAAACTCCAAACAGACAGTCGCTGTGAGGCAGCAGTGCTAACCACTGTGCAACCGTGCCGACCATTGAAAAGGTACAGGTAAGAAGGAACACAATGTTTAGGTTCTGCATCTGTTGTGACACTGACCAGGATCTGTCAGTTCACTGTTCAACATTTATGCACATCACATGTTTCCAATCAGTTTTAGGAGTGACAGACAAAAAGTTGGGATTGAAGCATATAAAAAGTGTTATGGGTCTGGGTATATCTAATAATCCATATGAAGTGCAGAAGTGTAGAACGTTTTTGTCGACAAAACTAAAACTTATCGACTGGAAAAGATAGGACAGTGCATAAATGAACATTACTGCGGTGGATTGAATATCACTTGGTTTCCATTATTTATTAAAATAATCATTCTCTGGTCGTGTTGAATGGAAGTGTACTTTCTTATAAGTTTTGATTTGGAAGGAAAGGAACGAACCAAAACTACATAGCGATG
>NW_025139714.1:0-1228 GCF_004010195.1 Chiloscyllium plagiosum | reverse complement strand
CAAACAAATAAACTTGAAACAAGTTTACTAGCGAGCTTCTGCAGTTGTGGCCAAGTTTTTGACGCGATGGGCATTAATTCCACTGTGGATTCCTCATTGCAGTTAAGCATTTTCTAACTGTAAGTGAGAGCCGAGAGTGAACTTGAAGAGTGCTTGTTCTCTGCTTTCTTTTTTCAAATTCAAATTGCAGGATGAGGTGAAATGCGTATAACTCAGGCAAGGAACGTTAGTAATCTGCAACCAACCGCCTGTCAGGATGGAAAAGGCAGAAAACTCCAAAGCAGGTAAGATCCATTTAGTTGTACACTTCCATTACTGAATACGTTTGCCCCTCTGACAAAAGTGACGCCAAATGAGATAAGAACCGTTCAGGGGATTGTGTTGGACTGGTGCAGACTTAATGGGCCAAAGGGCATTTTTGTGCTAGACACTTCCATGGCCACCTACGAGGTGGTCAGTTTGTGAAGTAACAGGACATCCTTTGCAAAATGTCCCTCGGCGAGGAAGAGGTCGAAGCTACTCTCCCTGATAGTTCTGACAGTCACGGTATTCATTGGCACATTTCAATTGGTAATAACTATTACGGTGCATATTTGTGGAATCAGTCTATCTGATAATCAGGACGATGAGACCGTGATGTCTCATTAACCAGCCGAGAGCAAGCCCTTGCAGCTTACATTCCCTGGCTCTGCTTTTGAGATAAAAATTACTTTCTCAATGTGCCTGTGTTTATATTAAACAGCTGATTGACATCGGGACTGGACGTTCAGGGGAAAGTGTAGGTGTGACATAGGCAGAAATAGAACAAGATGAGACGTGTAAATTTTTAAATTTTGCCGTGGGTCCGTTGTTATTTGTGAGGAATGTCTGCTGGGCGCTATGCTGTCAGGTCCCAGGAGCCAGACGGCTTGTTTTGGTGGGATTTGTGTTATTGAAAGTTACACATGAGAAGCGTGTTCGATTATTTCAGCTCAGTATCCATTTCATATTGCGGCTCACCGCAACGGTGCACATTTTCTGGCGAAGTGCCTTGTATTCCACTTAAAGCCTCCTTTCTCTGGAGAAACTTACAGACGTAAAGCACATGGAGTGGGGAGAATCCTGAGGACACTGTCACTGTCGGGGTATGTGCCTGTGTGATTGCCTCTGTACGTGAACATGAGAATACGCTCCTCAAAGGGGTTACAACAGTGTGACCAGGTCAACCGTCAGTACCATTGTTATGTCA
>NW_025139713.1:0-1228 GCF_004010195.1 Chiloscyllium plagiosum | reverse complement strand
ATGATGTGAGCGTGTGCACGCGTGTGCAGGGTTATGAGTGGTAGATTTCCCTCCCTAAAAGAACACTTTCACAACACTCTGTAATGATTGGACAAAAACAACGGTT
Source organism: Chiloscyllium plagiosum (assembly GCF_004010195.1). NCBI lineage: Eukaryota > Metazoa > Chordata > Chondrichthyes > Orectolobiformes > Hemiscylliidae > Chiloscyllium > Chiloscyllium plagiosum. The sequence goes on along the minus strand of NW_025139713.1, from coordinate 1,122 downwards.
CTGGCAGAATCTATGAGGAGACGACAGTGTTACTGTGTTGAGTCCTGTGGCCCTTCAAAATTAGGCTGGATTCAAAACATTAACTGTTTTCTTTCCATAGATGCTGCCTGACCTGCTGCATTTCCCCAGCAATTGTGCCTTTTGTTGCTGATCTCCAACATCTGCAATTCATTGTCTTAGCCAATAATGGTTTCCTGGTTGCCAGAACTGAGACAAACTCTCACTTCAAGATCTTTTTATTCGTTGAAAATAAAGTCCACTAGCATCCATGATGGGATTTTAATTTTTGTTATCAGAAGACTGAGATCTCTGGGCTACTTAGCCATTTTTGTTATCAGAAGACTGAGATCTCTGGGCTACTTAGCCAGTATCACGAGATCACAATCTTCCGTTCACTGATAGTGACATTGACAATCTTGTCCTGAATATTTTTCTTTATTCATTCATGGAACGTGACACTTGGTCTCCCAAAAAATAACCAAGTTCCAATTCAGAGGGCAGTTAAGAGTCAACTGCATGACTTTGGATCAAGAGTGACACATTCACCAAACTGGGGAAGATTTCCTTCCTTAAAAAAAAGGTTATTAGTGAACAAGATAGGTACTTATGACAATTGATAAGATCACCAAAGCAGCGATAAGTTTATATTCCAGAAACATAAATTGATTTCAAATTGCATCGGGGCCATAGCAGCATCAATTTGAAACTCCAGATGTTAAATCCAGTAACAATGCGCAAATGCCACCAACTCCCTACAACCTCTAGGCTTCCCAACACTGACTGGTCTGTAATTGCCAGTTGCATCCTTTTCCATCTTACTATTTACTATTCAATTCAGACCATTGAGTGGACTCTGCCATTTATTCAGATCACGATTATTCTGGGAAACATTTACTCCATTTTGATGCCATTTCCCCATAATCCTCAATTCACTTACTGATTAAAAAAAATCTATCTCAGCCTTGAATGCACGTAACAACCCAGACTCAACAGCCCTCTGTAGTATCAAGTTCCACAGATTTACTGCCCTCAGGAGAAATTCCTATCTGTCCCAAACATGCAATCTCTTATTTGGAGGTTACTTCCTCTGGGCCCAGACTCGCCCACTTTTCCACGTCTAGC
>NW_025139712.1:0-1228 GCF_004010195.1 Chiloscyllium plagiosum | reverse complement strand
CTCGTGAATAAAACCAATCGGATCTGTCCCCTGAGTTCCGGAAATTCCATCAGTCTTTGTTTATCTCCATGACTATGTAACTACACAAGGACAGGGCGAAGACATTGGTCTGAGTCTGACCTGCGCACCATAACCCAAAGAATTGCCTCAGTCTTCACCTGTCCCTTTTCAGTTTTGAAGTGAAGGAATCACAGCAGCCAGTTCTCAATAAACTCACCCGCTGACCACCTTCCGTCCGGTCCAGCAAACCGACGATGTGAACATTCTTCATCCTCCCCCTGTTCTCGAGGTCGTCGTCATGTTCAGTTAAGGTATGGACCTGGTTTTCAAAGGAATCAAATGACAGGAACTGATCGCGGTCTCTGCCATTGCAGCTCGGCGCTTGACATCATCTGTTCTGTTTCCAAGGCTGTCAAGTTGCTGCTCATGTTTTTGGAGCTCTGCTGAGAGCGGCTCTAGCCATGGCTGTCCTTCAATCATGGCTTCAATCATTTCACCTAACTTGGTGAACTCAGTGACCAAGGCCTGGTGAGGAACTCGGTCCATGGAACGAGCAGAGTGGGTTGCAGCTACAGCCTCAGGCAGGCTCGATGCTTCTGACGGAGGCACCACTTGTTGGCACTTACTCGATCCTTTCCCGTCTTTTGTCATTTCCACTTGACAAAACGGGATTAGTAAAGATTCTATCGCTCTTTTGAAATTTACATACATGGCTAGGATGGGATGGGTTAGAGAACCACTTTGCCCGTGCTGTGATGTAGAGCCCAGCAAAACAGACCTTCCGGATCGACCCCGGGACAGGGGTTAAAGGAATCTAATGAAAAGCAGCACTTCTGCTCAGGACGTTCAATAACAACTGCAGAAACCCGATGTGTTGAGCAGTGTATCTGGAAAGAGAAATAGAGATAACGCTTTAAATATGGAACATTTCTGATGAAAAACTCGAGCTTCCCAAGTCTAATCAAATTACCGGCCTGGTTTGCAAAATAGGTTTTCTGAATTTTGAGCAAAAATTGTTCCAGCAGGAAAGCATTCATAACATCGTCAGTAGGATTCGAACCTACGTGGGGAAACCCCAAAGAATTTCTAATCCATCGCCTTAACCAATCGGCCATGACTACAGACAGCTCAGCCGCCCTGAGCATTGACCAAATCAGCCGTGATCTCATTGAAAGCTCTTGCTGACTTGATGAGGGAAATGCTTCCATCTCCTTTCATACCTTTGCTG
>NW_025139711.1:0-1228 GCF_004010195.1 Chiloscyllium plagiosum | reverse complement strand
GTGGGCCATGGAATTGGGAACACAGCAGTGGGCTAGGGGATTGGGAAACAGAGCAGTAGGCTAGGGGATTGGGGAAATGAGCAATAGGATAAGGGATTGGGGAACAGAGCGTTGGGCTACATGATTTGGGGACAGAGTATCAGGATGTGGATTCAGGAATACAGCTGTAGATTAGGGGATTGGGCAAGACGTCAATGGGGCAGGGGATTTGGGGAACAGAGCAGACTGGGCTAGAGGATTGGGGATCACAGCAGTGGGCTATGAAATTGTGGAATGCAGTAATGGTCTATGGGATTGAGCAACAGAACAGTGCACATCAAAATTGGGGAATACAGCAGTGGGCCACAGGATTGGGCTGGGAAATGGGGAACATGGCTAAGGAATTGGGTGACACTGTAGTGGGTGCAGGATTGGGGGACAGACCAATGGGCTAAGAAATTGGGGAACAGAGCAGTGGGCTAGGGGATTGGGGAACAGAGCAGTGGGCCATGGAATTGGGGAACAGAGCAGTGGGCTAGGGGATTGAGGAACAGACCAATGGGCTAAGGAATTGGGGACACAGCAGTGGGCCATGGAATTGGGGAACAGAGCAGTGGGCCATGGGATTGGGAACAGAGCAGTGGGCTATGGAATTGGGAAACAGAGCAGTGGGCTATGGGTTTGGGGAACAGAACAGTGGGCCATGGAATTGGGGAACAGAGCAGTGCGCCATGGAGTTGGGAAACAGAGCAGTGGGCTATGGGATTGGGGAACAGAGCAGTGGGCTATGGCGTTGGGGAACAGAGCAGTGGGTTATGGAATTGGGAAACAGAGCAGTGGGCCATGGAATTGGGAAACAGAGCAGTGGGCCATGGAATTGGGGACACAGCAGTGGGCCATGGGATTGGGGAACCCAGCAGTGGGCCACAGGATTGGAGAAGAGAGCAGTGGACTAGGGGATTGGGGAACACAGCAGTGTTCTAAGGGATTGGGGATCACAGCAGTGGGCCACGGGATTGGAGAAGGGAGCAGTGGGCCATGGGATTGGGAACCCAGCAGTAGGCCACGGGATTGGAGAAGGGAGCAGTGGGCCATGGGATTGGGGAACCCAGCAGTGGGCCACAGGATTGGAGAAGAGAGCAGTGGACTAGGGGATTGGGAATTCCAGCAGTGGGCTAGGGGATTGGGGAACACAGCAGTGGGCCACGGGATTGGAGAAGAGAGCAGTGGGCTCGGGGATTGGGATCAC
>NW_025139710.1:0-1228 GCF_004010195.1 Chiloscyllium plagiosum | reverse complement strand
AGAGAAAGGGAACGACAGAGGGAAAGAAGCAAATAAATGGATTTTTGATGATTAGCTGGGATGGAAAACAAACGAGATTAACCTTATCTATTTTTCTCCTGTTACCATATTACTGAAAACTGTGACCATGTAAGATATACATCAGAGTTACTGTTTAAAGTGACATATGTCGCTTTGTCTCTCTTCCCTGAGTGTAAACATATTTTTTTATTCATTAATGGGATGCTGGGCCAATATTTAATTCCCTTTCACGATTGTCCTTGAGAAGGTGTTTGTGAGCTGCCTTGCTGACCAGAGCAGTATGTGGGCAATAAGTAGTCAGTGCTTAGTTCTGTCAGGTTTCATTTCTTTGAGACTTTACAGTGACTGATATAACTGAATGGCTGACTTGGCCATTTCAAACTGCAACTGAGAGTTAACCACATTAATGTGGGTCTGGTGTCACACATAAGCCCTATCAGGTGAAGATGTTGGATTTCATTCCCTGAAGGGCATGGTGGTGCCAGGTAGGACAATCGACAATAGTTTCATTGTTTTATTTGATTCTTAATTCCTGATATTTTATTGAATTCAAGTTTCAACATTTGCCGAGGTGGAATTGCAATCCGGGGTCTGGGTCATTACCTGGTTCCCTGAATTAGTATTCCAGAGATCATACAGCTAGGCCATTGCCTCCTCAGCATCTCCAACCATCTCCAATGTCAATAGTGATGGTGCTGTTGGAGTGGCTTTGCTTCAAAAGGCAAAGAAATGATTTGGCAAAATATACCATCAATTTTCATTTTGTATTTATGAGAAGGCGAGATAATGGGAAGTGCTCCTGTTGAAAATGAGCTGAATGTCCTTGGTCATGAGTCACTGACGTAAGTTCATTGCAAAATGATTAAAGTGTAAGAGTGAAGCCGTCTTCTTGTATTTGTAGAATGTTCTTGAGGTAGTACGTGGGACACTGTGACCAGATTTTCTCTCGTTTGTAATGAATGATTTCCTTGCTACATAGAGACAGAATAATGGAGTTTCACCAGACTACTCCCTGCAGTGATAGTACCATGAGAAGAGTGTGAAGGAAATCAGTGTTTAATCTGAAACGCTACAAAAAGAATAAAAACTGATTGCATTAAAAATTGAGCGTTATGCACTAACACTCATTATTTCCAAAACAAAACGTGATAGCGTGAACTATAGTGTGTTTACTGCAATATACGTCTTCACATTTGGACAAATATAT
>NW_025139709.1:0-1228 GCF_004010195.1 Chiloscyllium plagiosum | reverse complement strand
TGAATCTCAGTCAGTGACAGGGATTGAATCACAGTCAGAGACAGGGATTGAATCTCAGTCAGTGACAGGAATTGAATCTCAGTCAGTGCCAGGATTGAACCTCAGTCAGTGACAGGGATTGTATCTCATTCAGTGACAGGAATTGAAACTCAGTAAGTGACAGGAATATAATCTCAGTCAGTGACACATATTGTATCTCAGTCAGTGACAGGGATTGAAAATCAGTTAGTGACAGGGATTGAATCTCAGTCAGTGACAGAGTTTAACCCACAGTCAGCGACAGGGATTGAATCTCAGTTACTCACAGGGATTAAATCTCAGTCAGTGACAGGGATTGACCCTCAGACAGTGACAGAGATTGAGCCTCAGTCTGTGACAGGGATTGAACAGTCTGTGACAGGGATTGAACCTCCGTCAGTGACAGGGATTGAATCTCAGGCAGTGTCAGAGATTGAACCTCAGTCAGTGACAGGGATTGAATCCGAGTTAATGGCAGTGATTGAATCTCAGTCAGTGACTGGGATTGCAGTCAGTGACAGAGATTGAGCCTCAGTCAGTGACAGGGGTTGAGCCTCAGTCAGTGACCGGGATTGAACCTCAGTCAGTGACAGGGATTGAATCTCAGTCTGTGACAGGGATTGAACCTCAGTCAGTGACAGGGATTGAATCATATTCAGTGACAGAGATTGACCTTGAGTCAGTGACTTGGATTGAATCGCAGTCAGTGACAGGGATTGAATCTCAGTCAGTTACAGGAATTGAACCTCATTCAGTGACAGGGGTTCAAGCTCAGTCAGTGATAGGGATTGAATCATATTCAGTGACAGAGTTTGAATCTGAGTCAGTGACAGGGATGGAGCCTCAGTCAGTGACAGGGGTTGAGCCTCAGTCAGTGACCGGGATTGAACCAAAGTCATTGACAGGGATTGAATCTCAGTCTGTGACAGGGATTGAATTGCAGTCAATGACAGGGATTGAGCCTCAATCAGTCACAGGAATTGAGCATCAGTCAGTGACAGGGATTGAACCACAGTTAATGACAGGGTTTGAACCTCAGTCAGTGACAGGGATTGAATCTCAGTCAGTGACAGGATTGAACCTCAGTCAGTGACAGGGATTGTATCTCATTCAGTGACAGGAATTGAAACTCAGTAAATGACAGGAATATAATCTCAGTCAGTGACAGAGTTTAACACTCAGTCAGTGACAGGGATTTAATCTCAGTCAG
>NW_025139708.1:0-1228 GCF_004010195.1 Chiloscyllium plagiosum | reverse complement strand
ACCATCAGGATGGAGGAAAATAGCAGTGAGCAGAATGGGATGGTTGGATAGAGCTGAAAGCGCAGGAAGCTGACACAGGGCAGTGATGAATAGTGGGGCCCCCACCCCCAGTGCTCCAACCATTCTGTCCATGGCAAGGGAATGGAAACCACTCCGCAGTGATTCTGTCCAGCAACAAGAGAGGGTCAGAGTAATGTTCTGGGCAATGTTCCCAAATCTGCCTAATCCCTGACCCAACACAAAGCAGTCATTTGATGACCATCTTGTTTACCTTGCATTGCTGTTCACGCTGTTCTCATTTGGAGGGAAAACAGTTTTCTGTTTGTTTATGCGGGACCAGGGCTCAGACCGTTTCGAGGTTCTTTCTCACCAAGTTGGAGATTGAACACTTTGCAGAGAAGACCGACTTTCATTTCTCTAGCGCCCTTTCACATCCAATGGTGTGGCAAAGCACTGCGCAACACAGAGGACGCTGGAGGAATCAATCTCTCACGAGGTGCAATGTGATAATAAACAGATCCCAACACTGCTTTTGTAATTGGGACGTGAGGGACAAATATTGGCCCCAGGACCTCAAGGCTGAGGCGTGACCTTAGAGAGGTTTATAAAATCATGAGAGGTATAGATAAGGTGATTGGCAGGTGTCCTTTCCCTTGGGTGGGGGAATTCAAGACTGGGGGTATGATGGGATGATGACTTGGTGCTGCTCTCCTCTCAATCCCACCACACAGCCACGTGAGCTCAGTTCCATCCTCAGGAGCAGAAGGGGCATTTCTCAGGAGGGATTCCAGAAACAGTGGGAGGTATGAGGAGCATTTGCTGCAGCAAGTTCTGTGCCTGGAACAATGGAAGCCGCTACAACTTCCTCAAGGGAACTGGAAAGAGACCAGAAAAGGATAAACTTATAGGGATACTGGGGGCAGAGTCGGGAGAGGTGGAGTGGGACTAATTGTGTCACTGTCTTCAAGTTTCAACCCTGGCTCGATGGGCTGAATAGGCTCCTTGTGTACTGTGTTGTTCTGTGATTCGAGTCCCCAGATTTGGAAAGGGGGGAGGCCGTTTGGCCCCTCTGTCCCTCAAGTATCAGTCCTGTCCAGTCCACTCCATATGTGCGTCAGGGAGGAGAAAACAACAAGGTAAGTGTTGAGGGGTCACTGATGAAGGGGGTGGGGGATATGTGTGGGAGTGGGGAGCAAGGGTGATGTTTGTTGAAGGAAAGCGGAGGGTA
>NW_025139707.1:0-1228 GCF_004010195.1 Chiloscyllium plagiosum | reverse complement strand
AGGTACGAAGGGCTTCAGAAACTGAGGATGGCACAAATTTAAGAAGGGGTATGGACCCTGCAAAGGGGTTAGAGGTAGCGGGATTCATAGAACCTGCTGAATGGGACCAAGAATGGGCTGTGGAATCTGAAGGATGTTGGAATCTGAATGATGATTTTGTTTAGATTGGAACTTGGGTTTAAACAACAATATAGTTTGTGGCAAATGCACAAGGCTGAGATCTTATTGAGTTGCGTCTGGAAATCTTTACTAGAATGGGTGATCAAAGCTTTAGATTCACAGGCTTAGAGATGTGAGTTCAGATGTGAATCTATTTGCCCATTGTGAATGTGCACCTGATACTGACCTGGTGCTGCTCATGTCACCTTCCAAAGTGCATGACTGACCAGAGCTTACCTCATCAAGTTTTCGACTGGAATATTCTTTCTTTTCATTATTTTTGAGTGCCAGTTTCGATAGTTGCAGGAATGTGCTTTCAAATGGAGAGAATGAAACCTTTCTCATTCACCTTGAACAATGCAGAGAGGTTTTGTAGTTTCTGTTCTTTTCTGTGGGCTGTCATTCAGAGGATTATATAACCAATGAATGTGATTGCTCATTTTCTTTGCCTGGTAGAGTATGAATGGTGATTATAACAGAAATGGTGTGTTTGTGGGCAGTCTGTACCAGTGTAAATACATATCCGATGGTATCTCACCGACTGCGTCAAAGGTTAGTGCGACCTGAGGTTGGAAAACTCATGCTGATTGTATGTGGGGCTTGACACCAGAACGGGTGAGAGTAGCTCACTGAGTAAATGACAGATAGAGAGCTTCAGGCTTTCCTGTTTTCTCTGGCCTTGTTCTATATAGTTATCCACCCTCTCTTTAATTGATCCTGTTCTGTTCTCCTGTCCCGACAGGACACCATCACTGTAACCCCTTTCTGCTGCTGAACGTCTTCCCTGTCTCGAACCACGACCAGTCCTTCCAGTCTGGCCTTCGTCTGTTATATACTGCACTCCGTAATGACCTTGTTTTTTGTTATCCTGTCAAATTCCTAGGTGCTGTGGAGAAACAAACTTGAAGTAGCTTTCGGTCACTGAATAATAAAATGTCCCCTTCTCCATATTATGTGAGAAATCTCTTTGTCAAACTGAGTGTGCTTGTTTGCCTCTCCCATAGGAGGAAGAAAACATCCTTTCAGCATCCACCTATTAATTTCTCCTGCGAATCCATATATTTCAACG
>NW_025139706.1:0-1228 GCF_004010195.1 Chiloscyllium plagiosum | reverse complement strand
CTGAGTACTGCTGTGATATTCGTCTGATTCAAAAATGGAACTCCAACCTTCCTTCTTTCCAGCACCCGTGTTCAGCTGCAATAATCACAAGAAGGTTACTTTGCTCGGGTTTGTAATGCGCTGCTTGGGAGAATGCTGAAGTCGGATTGAACGTGATCTTTCGAAAGCGAGTCATTATATCAAAAGGAGATTATGCATTTGACTGGAAGAGGTATCGAGATAAAGATAGAAATTTAGAATAGCTGGATATCTCTTTCAGAAGCCAAGTCAGACACGGTGGGTCAAATGACCTCCTTCTATGCTGCCAAATACAATGATTCTTCTCTGATGGTCACTTGAACAAATCCTTTTCGAAGAGGGATGACAAGACTTAAAGGAGGAGGTAGACACGGTTAGTTTTAAAGACGAGGTATCTGATCTTAGAGAATTGACATCTTGAGGTGTGACTTGCAATGATACCATCATTCATGCAGCGTCAACCACGAAATGCCAGACCTGGAGGTGCTCAGAAATCACTTGCAGAGATCAGGCCAGAAAACTGAGAAGCAGAGGCCGACCATTTAGTCCATCAAGTCTGCTCTGCCATTCAATGAGATCGTGGCTGATCTGACTGTCCTCAATTCCAACTTCCTGCATTTTCATGATGATTTTTCGATATCGTCCTTGATTAAAATTCAGTCTGTCTCCGAGATCACTGTACTCTCTCCGGATTATCTCCAAATGCCAGTATAACATCCCTGAGATAAGGTGTGGAAAATTGTTCGTAGTTTTCAAGCTGTGCACTTACAGGAGTCTCGTAGAGTCTCAGCAAAACATCCTGGTTTTTGTACTTCATTCCATTTGAAATAATATTTGAGCGAAGTCATGGATGTGTTTCAAACCCTAGTGGAACTGCTTTGTCATCAATCTCTTCAAAGATGTTTTTTTTACAGACGACTAGATCAGGAAGGACTTGACAATCATTCTTCCTAGCACTGCCATTTCGATCCAAGAGCCCATTGTCAAAGGGACATCTGAGAGGAGGGGGAGTAGCTCCTTGGCCATCATTGTTTGCAATATGAAACTGCTGAACACATACCTCAACAGCAACAAGCGCCTAAAGAGCACTGTTCCAAACCGTGGTTCCCCTGTTTACTTGTGGGGTGATGTACAAGCCTCTGAGGTAAGATTAAACATGAATGCGTCAGCAGTGGTCGCTTCCATTAACACCAGTGCTCCAAGTAGCAAA
>NW_025139705.1:0-1228 GCF_004010195.1 Chiloscyllium plagiosum | reverse complement strand
GTGTCATCATTGGTCTGGGAAAGATGTAGTGTGGAAATTATAATAAGGTTTCTCTTACATATCTTTGGATCCGGTGAGAGTGTGATGTTTGCTGTGATTATTCATCCTGAGAACAATAAGGCATGTACAAAGTGTTTTTCACCGAACAATAATTGGGTGGTCTTGAAGACCATTACGAGTACTTTTATTTCATTAACGTTGAGCTGATGTCCATGATGTGGGAAATGTTTCACAAGATTTTACCAAAATTTTGGATTCTAAGCGTTCAATGGGTTTCCTGCAAACATCCTTCACTTGTCGTCGTTTTTAAGCGAGATGCATAACGCTCAGGCATTGGCTGCAAGTCAAGGTGCCAGGAAGTCTGCTTAAAACTCTCCAAAGCACAACTCTCGGGCTAGTTGTAACTGGATCTCTCGACCCTTTGTGATCTCTTTGATCGGGCTTTCCACAGTTTTCTGGAGCTATTATTGTTTTGTCTAATGTTTGCTTTAGTTTGACCCTTTTAGCTCCGATTTCTCCTGCTGTCAGAAAATTAGAATGTTCAATTCTGGGCGACAGGTCACTTGACCTTAGTGCACAGGTAAAATATGGTTCACTTATTGTTTTAATAACGAATTGAGAATGAATCTTTGCATTTTAACAAATAAAAGTTTCAATTTTTTCAGTGGTTTACAATGGCATTGATTAGATACTCATTAAGAGAGATCAACTGACAATTATAAGCTATTTGCAGGATTATTGAATTGAACAATGATACAGACGTGCAGAGATTTTTTTGGAAGGCATTGCTTTTTCATTCAAATATCTCGAATGTTCAAGAGGTCTATGTAGCTGTTCATTGGTTCTCTTGTCCAGATACTAATTTATAATTCATATCACTTTTATTGTGCCGGAGTTTTGAGATTTGTTTCAAAGTTAAGAAGAAAACGAGGAGCAATTAATATGAGAACTTGAGAGAATAGAAAGCAAAGTAAATTTAAATTACAGAGTGTGAGAAACAAAGCTCACTCACTTCAATAATTTCAGTCCGAGACAAGATCTGAAGCAATCAGTATGTTTATTATCCGCTTGCAAGCGTGGTGCCTGACATAGGGCACACAGAGTTTAGCAAGTACACATCTTATATAGGATTCACTACTCCAAACCCGGAGCCAATTACTATTGTTTCTCGCTTGCCTTATCCGGCCTTGTGCACAACAAATTACAAGTTTTAATTGGCCATTTCACC
>NW_025139704.1:0-1228 GCF_004010195.1 Chiloscyllium plagiosum | reverse complement strand
GAACAATGTAGGAGCCATGGTAGTTGTGGGGGAGGAGATGGGCGGACTGGCAGTCAATAGAGAGGCACGGACAGAGAGGGACTAGGGAGTGAAGATGGGGTGGTGAATAGATCGAAGGATAGAAACAGACAGGGAAAGAGAGAGACTGAGGAAAGAGAGACACGGATACAGGGAGAGAGAGACTGTGAGAGACTGACAATGTCCGAGAGAAAGGGAGACGGGGATATGGAGAGCGAGCGAGCGAGAGAAATAGTATTACAACGAAAATGCTTCCTTCATTCACAGGGAAGAGATTGCAGGGAAAATAACGGAGAGGGTGCGAGAGATTGACACGATGTCATGTGACAGGCTGCAAAGCTTGACAGGGAGTACATGGAAAAGACTGAGACGGGTTTGGGAAGAGAGAAATGGAAAGATAAAAGGAATATATCAGGGGAGCAGGAGAACGGGAGAGAGTCTGAGGGGAAGGTACTGTAAATAGGGCAGGATGTTATTGTTTCTGTCTTCAAGTAATACAGATTAGGCCATTCAGGGGCATTTGGCAAATATTATTAACCATGAGATGTTTGTCTCTTTTGGATTTCTAATTCTCCTTTTCAGTGACGTACACGGGAGACCAGGAAAATCTATACCGCAGACCCCCAGTTGTACATGGATGGAGATAGAGAGGGGCCATTACACACATTGGTTCGCAATGGAGGGGCCAGAGAGTGTGGTATTTCAGTGGGTGGTGAAGACGCACAGAGGCCAATTAGATAGTGGCACGTTCCTATTCCTGAGGAAGTGATTATTCGAAAGAGAATTCACAGTAATGTTACGAGAGTGACTGAGACAGAGCGGGAGAGCGAGTGTGAGCGAAGAGCGATAGTACAAGAGGCGAAGTAACATGGATTTGGAATCTCATGGGGTAAATGAGCTTTCCCTCTTCTTGGAAATTTTGAAAGGAATAGAATTCCAAAGTGTGGAAACAGGCTATTCGGCCCAATAAAGTTCAATTGTCCAAGCTACCCACATTGATGTGTAACCCTGCAGTCCCATGGCTAATACATCTAACCTACCCATAAAGGGAAATATGGCATACACATTCTTCGACTGTGGGATGAAATTAGTGCACCTGGGGAATACCCGCGCAGAAACAGGGAGAATGAGCTAATTCCACGCAGACATTCGCCCGAGTCTGGAATTTAAGACGGGCCCGTGATGCGGTGAGGCAGCAGTGTTAACCACT
>NW_025139703.1:0-1228 GCF_004010195.1 Chiloscyllium plagiosum | reverse complement strand
ATGTATTTCCGGGAATATCCTCCCTCAGCATAGGTAATGCTATCCCTTATCAAAAATACCACTCCCCCTCCTCTCTTGCCTCCCTTTCTATCCTTCCTGTAGCATTTGTATCCTGGAACATTAAGCTGCCAGTCCTGCCCATCCCTGAGCCATGTTTCTGTAATTGCTATGATATCCCAATCCCATGTTCCTAACCATGCCCTGAGTTCATCTGCCTTCCCTGTTAGGCCCCTTGCATTGAAATAAACGCAGTTTAATTTATTAGTCCTACCTTGGCCCTGCCTGCCCTGACTGTTTGACTCACGTCTGTTCTCAGCTGTACCTGTCTCAGATCGATATCTTTCCTCACTATCTCCCTGGGTCCCCCCCACCCACACCTTACTAATTTAAATCCTCCCAAGCATTTCTAGCAAATTTCCCTGCCAGTATATTAGTCCCCGTGCAATTTAGGTGCAATCCGTCCTTCTTGGACAGGTCACTTCTACCCCAAAAGAGATTCCAATGATCCAAAAATGTGAATCCTTCTCCCAGACACCAGCTCCTCAGCCATGCATTCATCTGCTCTATCCTCCTATTCCTGCCCTCACTAGCTCGTAGCACTGAGTAATCCAGATATTACTACCCTTGAGGACCTCCTTTTTAAATTTCTGCCTAACTCTCTGTAATCTCCCTTCAGAATCTCAACCTTTTCCCATCCTATGTCGTTGGATCCAAAGTGGACAATGACCTCCTGCTGGCCCCTCTCCCCTGTGAGAACATTCTGCACCCTCTCTGAGACATCCTTGTTCCTGGCACCAGGGAAACAATACACCATTCTGCTTTTTCTCTGCTGGCCACAGAAACGTCTGTCTGTACCTCTGACTACAGAATCCCCTAACATAGTTGATCTCTTGGAAGCTGACATACCCCTCATTGCATTAGAGCTAATCTCAATACCAGAAACTTGGCTGTTTGTGCTCCGTTCCCCTTAGAATCCATCACCCCCTACATTTTCCAAAACAGCATACCTGTTTGAAATGGGTATATCCACAAAAGACCCCTGCCCTAGCTGCCTACCTCTCTTACCCTTCGGAGTTAACCCATCTATGTGACTGTATCTGAGACTTTCCCCCCTTCCTATAACTGCCATCCATCCCATACTGTTGCTGTTGCAAATTCCTCATCGCTTCTATCTGTCTCTCCAACCGATCCATTAGATCTGATTAGATTCACATCCAACAGCATTTAT
>NW_025139702.1:0-1228 GCF_004010195.1 Chiloscyllium plagiosum | reverse complement strand
AAGAAGTGGTTAACCAACTTCACATATGGATGAATAAATTTCCAAGACGTGTGGCGCCGTGGCTTAGTTGGTTAAAGCGCCTGTCTAGTAAACAGGCGATCCTGGGTTCAATTCCCAGCGGTGCCTGTTTGTTGCATTCGTATTTGGGCTTGGTGTTTCAACTCTTTCCAACTGCCGTGTCAACCAAGTCAGCGTCTTTTTGGACGTTCACACTGTTATGAATTGGAGACCAGGTTAAGTTACAACAGTGACTTTTTTTTTAGTCCCGAACTATCAATAAAGTCGGTGGTTTCTTTCCGTTATTCCACAAGCACTTCTGCTTCTTATCCTCTTTCTTCCCCTCCTTCATTCCCAGTTTGGTAGGAATAACGAGATTACGCAGGAGGTGTTGCAGATTTGCCGGGGAACTTTGTGGTAATGACCGAGACACCACCAGCTGATCACTCTCATTCTCTGATGTCAAAGTTCATTCATTTAAACCAACAGTGTATACATCGTTGTGCTTCTTTAGTTGTAGTAGACTTGCGTTTTTTTCTTATGGTGGATTCAGAATTCTACTTTGAATTCGAAACAGTCACAAATGTTTGAGGAAGAAATGTCGCCTGATCTGAGATCGAATTGACAGACACATTATCCGGAGAATGTGAGCCCCGATCTACACACTCCAGTCCATGAGCAACAATCCTCTCAGCAGCTGCACACTCAAACTGTCTCGAAATGTCAGACTTTTAATCGAGCAGAAATAGGTAAAGAGCTGTATGCACAGACAGAGTGTTGGAGAATGTGAAAGAGAAAGAGGGTGAGGTGGATGCACAGAGACAAATAGAGACAAATGGTGACACATGCTGAGTTAGACACTGAACGGAACAATTCTCCATTCGACATTGCTGCAAACTGACAGGAAGGAAACAAGAAAAGGCAATCATTTACGCACAGCTTTTTACCAGCTGAGAGCAACGGAGGCAGCATTACAGTCAATAAAGTCCTTTTGAATTTGTAAAGGTGACAGTTGTCAGCCACTGAGTGTTTTTTTATATATATCCTGATTCTGCAGATAAGACTGATAATTTTCCCAGCATTATAGTATAGAAATGTATAACTTTCGTGTTCTGTCGATCTGAAACTTTAACTCGGTTTCTCTCCACAGATGTTGTCGGGCCTGCTGAGTTTCTCCAACAATTCACGCTTTTTCCATTCTGATTTACGTCATCAAAGAAAAATGAAACTC
>NW_025139701.1:0-1228 GCF_004010195.1 Chiloscyllium plagiosum | reverse complement strand
TGTATTCTTCTATGTTCTATGTTCTATGAAGAAGGTGTTTGGCATGCTTGCGTTTACTGATCAGGGCATTGAGTAGATGAGTTGGGAGGTCATGTTGTGGCAAAACAGGACATTGGATAAGCAACTGTTGGAATATTGCGTGCAATTCTTGTTTCCTCCCTATCGGAAGGATATTGTGTAAATTGAAAGGGTTCAGAAAAGATTTACAAAGATGCTGACAGGATTGGAGGATTTGAGCTAAAGGGAGAGGTTAAATGCGCTGGGGCTGTTTTCCCTGGAATGTCTGAGGCTGAGGGGTAACCCATATGGAGGTTTATAAATCCATGAGAGGCATGGTTAGGTTTAACAGACAAGGTCTTTTCCTTGGGGTGGGGTGGTCCAGAACTGGAGGGCCGAAGTTGAGGGTGAGAGGTGAAAGATATAAAAGGAACATAAGGGATAACATTTTGATGTGGAGGGTGATGTGTGTATGGAATGAACTGCCAGATGAAGTGGTGGAGACTGGTAGAGTAACTGCATTTAAAAAGCATCTGGATGGGTATACGAACAGGAAGGGTTGAGAGGGATTCGGGCCAAATGCTGGCAAATGTGACGAGATTATGTTAGGATATGTGGGTGGCGTGGATGAGTTGGACCGGAGGCCCTGTTTCTGTGCTGTACCTCTCTATGACTGTAAATGTTTTCCACTGTCCATTACCAGCCATACACTTCACTGTTTCCCCTGTTTACCTTGGTCAGTTCTCCTCTCAAACACATGTCAATGGCTTTGGTTGTGATTGCAGGGTGGGCTTCATGGTCACTTTAAAAATCCATCATCTCACTGAATTCCACTATACTGCAATTTCCCAGAGGATAACTTAGTGTGACATTACTCCTTCCCTCAGCATCATCACCCAACGGTCGATCTGAGATAGTCACGTTCCTGGCCGTTTGCACAACGTGTTATTCAAACAAACACTGACAGAAACATTCAAAGAGGAGTTCCGATAACATCACTTTTGCCATTGTGACTGTCCCAGATTATACAAAGACTGAAGTCTCCCAAAATGGTCACAGTGCCTTTGCATTACACAGGAATTCATTGGAATGTGTAACATGGTTGAGCAATGAAATGCTGTTCGGCAGCCTCTAAACTTTTCTCCTGCTTGTGTTTTTGACACGTTACCCAGAATCTGCATTCAGGCTGATTCAGCTTCATCATCTGAGACCAAATGCTTTCTCTGTAATG
>NW_025139700.1:0-1228 GCF_004010195.1 Chiloscyllium plagiosum | reverse complement strand
ACACACACAGTATCTCAGAGACACGAGCTTCTCACAACAAGTCTTTGAACTTTTTTGACTATTTTTCGAGACGTCTGGCCATAAGTTAATTACAAAGTGCACCGTCAGCAGCCCTTCAGCAAACTAGCCCTTCTGACACGGGCTATTTTCCATTGACATATGCCTTAATTTAGATCTGGCCAAATCCCCCGCACTTCCTGTATGTTTCCCGACAACGTAAGGTTGACATGACCACGAAGGCAACACTTAAAGATCACTTTTCTTATCTTCGTCTGTGCACGGAGTTACCTGGTCGCAGCCGGCTTCTAAACTGCGCAGCAATCCCCTGCAGCTTTTATGGTCACTGTAAAACCCCTACAGCTCTTATGGTCACTGTAAAACCCCTTCAGCTCTTATGGTCACTGTAAAACCACTGCAGCTCTTATGGTCACTGTAAAACCCCTACTGCTCTTATGGTCACTGCAAAACCACTACATCTCTTATGGTCACTGTAAAACCTCTACAGCTCTGATGGTCACTGTAAAACCACTGCAGCTCTTATGATCACTGTAAAACCCCTACAGCTCTTATGGTCACTGTTAAACCCCTACAGCACGGCACGGTGGCACAGTGGTTAGCACTGCTGCCTCACAGCGCATGAGACCCGGGTTCAATTTCTTATGGCCACTGTAAAACCCCTACAGCTCTTATGGTCAATGTCAAACCACTGCAGCTCTTATGGTCAATGTAAAACCCCTACAGCTCTTATGGTCACTGTCAAAACACTGCAGCTCTTATGGTCACTGAAACACCCCTACAGCTCTTAGGTCACTGTAAAACCCCTACAGCTCTTATGGTCACTGTAAAACCCCTGCAGCTCTTATGGTCACTGGCAAACGACTGCAGCTCTTATGGTCACTGTAAAACCCCTTCAGCTCTTATGGTCACTGTAAAACCTCTACAGCTCTTATGGTCACTGTAAAACCCCTTCAGCTCTTATGGTCACTGTAAAACTACTGCAGCTCTTATGGTCACTGTAAAACCCCTTCAGCTCTTATGGTCACTGCAAAACCACTACATCTCTTATGGTCACTGTGAAACCTCTACAGCTCTGATGGTCACTGTAAAACCACTGCAGCTCTTATGATCACTGTAAAACCCCTACAGCTCTTATGGTCACTGTTAAACCACTACAGCTCTTATGGCCACTGTAAAGCCCCTACAGCTCTTATGGTCAATGTCAAACCAC
>NW_025139699.1:0-1228 GCF_004010195.1 Chiloscyllium plagiosum | reverse complement strand
ATGCCCAAAACGTCAATTCTCCTGCTCCTTCAATGCTGCCTGACCTGCTGCGCTTTTCCAGCAACACATGTTTCAGCTTGGGGACCATTCCCAAGATTTCTGGAGGCTTCCAAGAGCATCTGCCTCACCTTATAGCTCTGCAACCGGAACAGGACCGGGCGGGGGCGCTGGTTCGAGCCGGGCCCTTGTATTGCAACCCGATAGCCCATTCTACCCTTACCTGGCCTGATCCAGCCTCCAGATTCAATAACTGAAGAAGCCACTGTTCAAGGAACCTTGAAAGCTGACCACCTTCTTCCCATTCGGGAAGGCCCAGCAAATGAATATTTTTTCGACGATCTCGATTCTCGAAGTCGTCAGTGTGATTCCCTAAGGTCCGGACTTGCTGCTCGAGAGTCCGGACCTGATCCACGGCCGATTCTGCAATGGCCTCGGAGGTCACGGCCTTTACCTCCACCCCTCTGACTTGGCATTCAATTTCTTCGATGTCTCAGCTTTTGTAGCGTGGCCGAGAATGAATTTCATCGACTTCGGGATTCTTCAATGAAAGCATCGATCTTCGCATTGAGTTTGCAGATTATTCCTGCGAGGCTCGCCACCGTAGGCAAGTCCCCCGGGGCGGCTGCGGTCACCTCTGCTGCAGCTGGGGAGGGCGGGGGAGGGGCTCCTGCCTGCTGAGAACTGCGGGCTCCTTTCCCCCTAATCATTTTCACAGGAGACTCAACGGTTTAAATTTAGTACTAATTACATTAAGTAAAAACTATTTTTAATTGATTTGGTGAGTGTGGTGAAGGAGGGTGGCCCACTTTGCCTAGGTCTTGGGAGGAGCACTATAAACTCAGACTTGCTCAGTCGCCGCCATCTTGGATCCCCAGAGATAGAATCTTAAGGTTTTCTCAAAGTTGAACTTCTGAGTAAAAGATTGACATTCACTCTATTAATAATTTTGGAAACACGATCAGTAAAAAATTGAGAGCTAAGTGTCACAGACAGACAGTTATATTTTATGTACTTCTTAAAAAGAAAAGTAGTCTGCCTTTAAAATGGACACAAGGAATCTTACAAAAAGGCTTCCCTAAGCCACATCACTTTCCTTGGGGACTCAACAGCAGCCAAAAAGCAAACAGACTGTCTTAAGAGTCAGTCAAAGAGAGTCATTAAATGTTTTAGGGGTTTCCTTTGAATCCTCAAAAATGTGAGAAACCTACAGCTTCTGTGGAACTGAACA
>NW_025139698.1:0-1228 GCF_004010195.1 Chiloscyllium plagiosum | reverse complement strand
TTGATCCTCAGTCAGTGACAGGGATTTAATCTCCGTCAGTGACAGGGATTGACCCTCAGCCAGTGAGAGCGAATGAATCTCAATCAGTGACTGGGATTGAACCTCATTCAGTGACAGGGATTGATCCTCACTCAGTGACAGGGATTGATCCTCAGTCAGTGACAGGGATTGACACTCAGCCAGTGACAGTGAATGAATCTCAGTCATTGACAGGGATTGAATCTCAGTCAGTGACAGCGATTGAATCTCAGTCAGTGACAGGGATGGACCCTCAGTCAGTGACAGGGAATGAATCTTAATCAGTGACAGGGATTGAACCTTAATCAGTGACAAGGATTGAATCTCAGTCAGTGACAGGGACTAAACCAAAGTCGGTGACAGGGTTTGAGCCTCAGTCAGAGACATGGATTGAACCTCAGTCAGTGACAGGGATTGACCCTCAGTCAGTGACAGGGATTGAATCTCAGTCAGTGACAGGGATTGAGCCTCAGTCAGTGACAGGGATTGAACATCAGTCAGTGACAGAGATCCAATCTCCGTCAGTGACAGAGATTGAACCTCAGTCAGTCACAGGTTTTGAACGTCAGTCAGTGACAGGGATTGAGACTCAGCCAGTGACAGTGAATGAATCTCAATCAGTGACATGGATTCAATCTCAGTCATTGACAGGGATTGAATCTCAGTGAGTGACAGCGATTGACCCTCAATCAGTGACAGTGATTGACCCTCAGTCAGTGACAGGGATTGAGCCTCTGTCAGTGACAGGGATTGATCCTCAGTCAGGGACAGTGATTTAATTTCCGTCAGTGACAGGGATTGACCCTCAGCCAGTGACAGCGAATGAATCTCAGTCAGTGACTGGGATGGACCCTCAGTCAGTGACAGGGAATGAATCTTAATCAGTGACAGGGATCGAACCTCAATCAGTGACAAGGATTGAATCTCAGTCAGTGACAGGGACTAAACCAAAGTCGGTGACAGGGTTTGAGCCTCAGTCAGAGACATGGATTGAACCTCAGTCAGTGACAGGGATTGACCCTCAGTCAGTGACAGGGATTGAATCTTCGTCAGTGACAAGGATTGACCCTCAGTCAGTGACAGGGATTGACCCTCAGTCAGTGACAGGGATTGAATCTCAGTCAGTGAAAGGGGTTGAGCCTCAGTCATTGACAAGGATTGATCCTTAGTCAGTGACAGTGATTGAGCCTCAGTCAGTGACAGGGATTGA
>NW_025139697.1:0-1228 GCF_004010195.1 Chiloscyllium plagiosum | reverse complement strand
AATTAAATGCACACCTGAACTACAGCAATCTCCCCTCTATTTTGTCAGTTTCCTAAGCCCCAGGAGATCCATGTTGAAGATTTTAAATTTAAGATGAAGCCAAACTCAATTCAGAAAGACTTCCTTAACATCTCCTAATTGCTTTGATAAGGAAACGCCTGTCAGTGCTAATGAAAGTTTTGACAGTGGTGACTAGTTTACTTTCAGGCATCCAAAGCATCCAAGAGGGTATCCATTAGATTTAGTAATAGGCACAGCAGGGATCTATAATCAAGATGTTAAACTACTCACCAATGCCATACATCCCATTCTTGAGTATTAAAATTATTTGACTCATTATAATTAATAAATGGACAGATTTATAAACAATGTTCTTCTTAAATGAAAGCAACCGAATAAATAAAAGCTTAAATGCTTGTTAGTCAACAAGAATGCTCAACAAAGTAACTGTCTTAGAATTAAGTGAAGACTTTGAAAGGTTTATCTGTCAACTGCAAAGAAAGATGGAGTAAGGATCATGCACATCTGGATCAAAGTTAATAGGTTACTGTAGCTCGTGATAATGGTACTGGACTAGAAACAACTTAATGAGTACAAAAACAAATTTAATAAATTAATCATTTCTGAATTGTAGTACCAGGAAAAATAAAACAAGCAAGAAAGCTGTTGGAATGTCGTTAAATCTCAACCTGCTTCACTCCAGAGACGGGAACTTGTGAACATCACCTAGCCCAGCCAAACATGAGCTGAGACCCTGGAGAAATGTAAAACAAGGTCATGCTGGTACTGTCACTTGCTCGTAATCCAGAGGTCCAGGCCAATTCTCTGCTGAGATAAGTTCAAATTCCATCATGACAGTCTGGTGGAATTTAAATTCAATCAGATCTGGAATTGAAAATTAATCAGTCTCAGTAATGGTGGCCATGCCAACTATCAGCAATTGTCACAAAAAACCTGGTTCCAATATCCATTATGGATGGAAATCTGTTGTCCTTACCTGGTCTGGTATTAATGTGACTCCACAGCAATGCTGTTGACTCTTAATTGCTTTCTGAAAAGACCGAGAAAGCCACACAACCTTACAAGGTAATTAGGGTGGATGTAAAGAAAAGCTGGCCTGCCCAGGAATGCCCAGAGTCCATGAGAACCCTTCCTATTCATAATGCCCATCCCAGATGCCTTTTAAATGTTGCAATTGTACCAGCCTCCACCACTTCCACTGGTAGTT